>NW_023464460.1:9834-10845 GCF_013731165.1 Rhagoletis pomonella
AGGAAATGTGGTGATTTCCGAAATAGCTATCACTTCTACCATTTTTTAAATTATTGTTGCTTTTCCACAATAAGTTTTCATTTAAACGCCCTCGAGCTCAATATAAATTGTTGAATATAACTGTTATAAGGCCAAAAAAATAACAAAAAACAAATAACTTAAGGACGCGCACACCTAAAAGTTAAACATTCTAAAAATAGAGTTATTAGCAAAACCAACAATACAATAGCAATAGCTGCGCTTGATTGTGTTGGCATAACAAAAATGAAAATAGTGGAAATAAGCAAACGATAATTTACAAGGCGTACTTAGCACGGTGCATAGGCAACTGGCTGAGTCAGTGGGATCGTCGGTTCGAATCCTACTGAAAGAAGTCTGATGAGGAAATGTGGTGATTTCCGAAATAACTATCACTTCTACCATTTTTTCAAATTATTGTTGCTTTTCCTTAATAAATTTTCATTTAAACGGCCTCGAGCTCAATATAAATTGTTGAATATAATTGTTATAAGGCCAAAAAAATAACAAAAAATAAATAACTTAAGGACGAGCACACCTAAAAAGTTAAACATTCTAATAATAGAAATATTACCAAAAACCAACAAAACCAACAACCACATGATCAAGTGAATTGCAGCGGAATAGCTGCGCTTGATTGTAGTTGGCTTAGCATATGAAATAGTAAAAATAAGCAACAAGAATTAACAAGGCGAACTTAGCACAGTGCGTAGACTGAGTCAGTGGGATCATTGGTTCGAATCCTACTGAAAGAAGTCTGATGAGAAGATGTGGTGATTTCCGAAATAGCTATCACTTCTACCATTTTTTCAAATTATTGTTGCTTTTCCACAATAAATTTTCATTAAAAAATGGCTTCGAGGTCAATAAAAATTGTTGAATATAATTGTTATAAGGCCATAAAATAACAAAAACAAAATAACTTAAAGACGAGCACACCTAAAAATTAAACATTCTAATAATAGAAATATTAACAAAAACCAACAACCACAT
>NW_023464461.1:0-6974 GCF_013731165.1 Rhagoletis pomonella
TTAGAACTATTCATGGGTACTAAGAGAATGTTCCTAAACAATGCTTTCCCTATCTACTAAGTGTTATCCCTTAGGATATTAGTCTAAGGTTGCCACCTATTTTCGATTCTACACAATGTATCTAAAACATCGCAATATGGATATCAAATAAAAAGTATTGGTGAGAACCTTGCTCTGAAAATATTTTCGATCAGGATTGCCGCGCTTCTATGTAATAAAAATTTTTATTTTGTTAATTTCAATCAGCATTTTTTTTTGTATGTATACACAGTACACATACGCTCAAGTAAAATTTTGCAAAAACACTAAAAAAATTCATCAAAATTTCAAACTTGTTTCTTAGAAGTGTTAAAATTTAATAATGTGCCACTTTCAAGTGGCTAAAAATTACCGTTGATTTTTTAGAATTTTTTCGTCGAAGGTGTGTAGCGCGGCTACTGAATTTCAAAATATGTAAATACATATTTGAAAATATTTAAAAAGAGCACTCAAAATGGGATAATTATAAGTACATAATATGGTAAATGGGGTACGAAAAATTTACGTATTTAGGCGGGTTGGGTAAATAAGCGGGGAGGTAATTAAGAGAGGGCTTTTCTTCAGATTATCTTAAAAAATTCACGGTGCCCAAAAATGTTGGTAACTTAAGCGGGTGTGGTACTTACATAAACCGGGGAGTAATTAAGCTGGTTTCACTGTAAATACATATGTACATCAATTCTAAGTCTATCTACAATACATTCCATTAACTGATAGAGATGGTGTTGGCGTTTGTGTGGTCTATTTTTTTTTTCAAAAGAACAACAGCGTACCATACATCATTTCACTTGCAATGACCTGTGCTCTGAGATATTGCATCGCTTTAAATTATTTCTTTGTTGTGGTGGGCGATTTCCCCCGCTTTTTCACCACTCATTTACGACAGACAGTCGATCTTATTGGCTGATATGGCAGCTGCTGGCTTTAGCTTCTTCATTCTCGAATCTTTAATTATGTGCAATTTCCTTAATTGCTTGTGGGTTTCATGAGATTTTTATTTCAGTAATATAAACTCATTTTCTTGTAAGAATGCATGGATATGGATGCTTGCAGCTGTGATCAGATAAGCGGCTCAAAAGCTTTACAATAATTGATTAGTGCAATTTGCTGGAAACGTTTGAGTGCATGTATGTACATTAGGGTGCCTATCGAATTTTTTTTTTTTTTTTAATTTCAGGACTCTACCCCCTAATTTCCTTCCTTTTTATTAGAAATATTATTGCCTATTTTTTATAGATTTTTTAAAAATCATGTGGAGGTCGCGACGTGCCATTTTAGGTTTTGTAGATTTATCAGTTTTTGAATGACTAATTTTCATTCAATTTTAAAGATCGATGAAAGATGTTGTGGGAAGAGGATTTATAGGCCTTTAAAGTTATTTATAATAATCTTTTGTTAGACTTGGATTGTCGGGATGTTTTTTTCTTTGTTTTTTTTGTGCCCGATGAAAACTCTCAACAATCCAAGTCTGACAATAGGTTACTAAAATTTAATGAAAATTAGTCATGCAAAAACTGATAAATCTACAAAACCGTACTTATTGACCTAAAATCACATGTCGCGATCTCTAAATGATTTTTAAAAACTATAAAAATAGGCAATAATATTTTTCATTAAATGAAGAAAATTAGGGGACAGGGTCTTGAAAAAAAAAAATAAAATAAAAAATCGATGGACACCCTAATGTATGTACATACATATGTATACATATTAAAACTCAATTTAGCGAAAGTGCAAATTTAGGACAGTAAATTTTCATGTAGTAAATAATTTGGGAATAGATATTAATCCCTAAATGCTGAATTGTTTCTTCGTTTTTAAATAAATAAGTGGGCGAGTTTATTTACCACTTAATAAAGTATGCACATACATTTTACATATTTAATAGTTGCTACACCTAATTGATTGTAGTAAAGAAGATTCCACAAAATGCGCATACAATTCATGCCTACTAAACGCATTTTCCATTTACACCTCGCTGCACAGTTTTCAGACAATTCAATTCTGGCGCTACCTACCCTACCGCGTGAAAATAGATTTCTATTCATTCTGCTTCTCTTGCTTACCTGGCGCACTGGTTCAGATGAGTATAATTCCGTACGCTTGCTTATGTTCATGTATTGTTTAGTAATTTGTGTGTGTTTATTTCTGTCGTCACTTTTTCAATTTGTGTAATTCTCTTCCCGGCTTTTGAGCTGCGTCTATTTATTTTATTTATATTTTTGTTTCGTTCTCATTCTTTACCTTTTTCTCTCTGCTTATGCTCTGCACATTCTCACTTGAATTATTTAGCTCTCTGCGTTTATTATTATCGCTTTTGCTGCCAGTTCACCACTACATTGGCTTGCGTATTTGCCAGCCGGCAACAATATGTCAGGATGGCCGAGCGGTCTAAGGCGCCAGACTCAAGTGTGAAAACTTGCCTGCAATTGTTGTGCGGGTTATTTGGAGCTTTCTGGTCCTCTCTGAGGGCGTGGGTTCGAATCCCACTTCTGACAAGAATTTTTTTTTTTCAGTTTTTTAGGGAGCCTTTTTTATTGTTACGATAATAAGGTACAAACATACGAAATAACATCATCGCTGAAATGCAGTCATAACTAATAACTAATAAAAAATTCAAAATTCACTTTTTGATTTATATGATGGATTTCATCGAATTACAAAATTATCATTTTATAAAAAAAAAAAAAATAGTTACGGCTTTTCCCATTTTTGTTGCGATGTTGTTACATGTCTTTTCATTTCATGTGACGATATGTTTGTATATGGAAAAGTCGTAAGCTATGCAGACGGAAGCGCGGGTATCAGCTACTTTTTATACCCGAGCGCACTTGTGCACAAGGGTATTATAACTTTGTTCACATAACGGTTGTTTGTAACAGGCAAAACGAATCGAGATAGATATAGACAAACGTATACATAAATAATCAGAATGAAAAGAGAAATCGACTAAGCGGTGACTGTCTGTCCGTCCGTCCGTCCGTCTGTGCACACGATAACTCGAGTAAAAATTGAGATATCTTAAAAAAACTTGGTACGTGTACTTCCTTCGGGCGTATGACGGATGGTATTGAAAATGGGCAAAATCGCGCAATAACCACGGCTACCTCCCATATAGCGGTAATTTTAAAAAATCCGAAAACTAAAGATAATTCACTCAAGATTGATATTTACAATAACTTTTAGACGAAAAATAAGAATATTATAAATTTTTGGAAAATGGGCGTAGCCACGCCCACTTATGGTGTCATGTGTATATCTTGGTAACCGCTGCACCTATTTCTTCTAAACTTGGCACAGTTGTTGGCCTTGATACAGCATACCAAATGGCCGAAAATTTTTAAAATCGGACTATAACCACGCCCACATCCTATATAACGGTAATTTAGAGAAATACGAAATCTTCGATAAATCAGTAAATATTAAAGCTAATTTATTGAAAATTAATGCTTGCAGCAATTCTTTACCAAGAAATACGTTTATAATAAGATTTTGGAAAATGGGCGTGGCACCGCCCACTTATGATCACATAAATGTATCTCGGTAACCGTTCTACCAATTTGTACCTAACTCGGTATGGTTTTTGTTCTTGCCACATAAAAGCAAAGCGTTCAAAATTGTTACAATCGGACTAAAATTACGGCCGCTTTTCGTATAACGGTATATTTCAGAAATACTTTAAACTTCAGTATTTCGAAATTTAAGGACGCTAATTTACTCAAAATTGATACACCCCGGCTTACCATGTAGCGGTAGCTTTCGGAAATGTGAAAAACATATTTTTAATACTTGCGCCGGGTATCTAATGTTCGGCTCCGCCCATCCCGACGTTTTTCAGAGTTGGACCGCGGGACCCGTGGGTCCCGAAATCTATCACTATGAAAAATTCTCATGTATTTTAAATTAATTTAAAAAAATTAAAAAAAAAAAACGTGAAAGAACTGGCATCTTCCGATTAATTTGTTTTACTTTGCTGTTAGTTTTCATCCCAATAAAACAAAAAAAAGTCCATAATTCTACACCGGTTTCAAGGAAGATTTTCTTAAATTTCGAAGGTTGCGGTTTTATCGGGAGTGTCGGCAACGAATTTTGATCCCGTCCCGCCCGCACTATTTTTACAGATCGTCCGATACCGCCCATCCCGGCCATCAGTTCCGTGGGTGCCGCGGTTTCCGTTATCCCGCGCCCATCTCTAATTCCTACAACAAAAGTCATATAGGTACAAGTTTCAAACATTCTAAAAATTTAAAAATGTTCAACAAATATTCATAAAAATTTGATTTTCTTTTTTACTTGAATTTTTAGAAAATTTTCGGGTAAGCAGTTTTATAGCCCATCCAATTTTATGTAGTATATCTAGTGAAAAAGTTTGAAAAATTCTGTGAAATATTTTTGAATTTTTCTAATTTTTGTAAAAGTTTGATCAGCATCGATTTTGTTGTAGAATTAACTATAATTTGATTTAAAAAAGGTAATTGAAATTGAGTGAAGGGAAAGTTAAATGGTAAAAACTTGGCAATATGTCTGTCGCGCTGCTATTTTCCTGAACACTGCTGTATATACCTGAAATATTTTTCCAGTGGAATTAATTGTATAAAAATATAAAAACAATTGACATAAGCGGCATTTAGTCGCAATTAAAAATTCAGCGCGCCGCAATCAATCATCCACCTACCTGCGCTATTCACTAAATCAGATAAACGCCAATAGGACGGCAATCATTTGAAAGGCAATAAATACTACGAGAAAAATAATTGAATCGGAAAAACAAAATATGTGCATATTTATGTATGTGCATAGACATACATATGAGCATACACACAGCCTCAATAGCACAGAGATATACATATGTATCTAGGTGTGGCAGCACAAAAAATATTTTATGCCCACCCTGATTTAAATAGAATCTCAATCAAATTTTTAGTCATCCCCCCTCTTAATATTTGCATAAAGTATGAATATATGCAGTGAAACCCTTGCAACTGCTTTCATTTTTTCGCACCATAACAAAGGCATTATGAAAAACTCATCAGCGATGACAACGGTTTGCCCGCCGCAACCACAATAAAACAAACAACTTTTCTACAACAAGTGTGGGCAATGCAAAAAAAAGTGGAATTGCGCACATATTTTGTGCATACCGCTTCACCTACGGCGCGAAAATCAAAGGCACTCAGCCGCTCGCCTGCTAACCAATGGATTATTTATTGAGTTTAGTAAAATATCAAAAACAATACTTCATACATAAATGTCTTTGTTTGTGGCCATATTCTGTAATTAAAATTTTTTTCAATATTGCATACTTTCTTTTTTTTTATAACCGTTGGCAATTTAATAAATTCTTATTTTTTGCAATATAGCGTGTAATATTTTTTATATAGTACATTGTACACACTTTTATATTGTTGCCTCTCGCTACTTTGTTTTGTTTATAGCACGCAAATAATAGATATGTACTTCATCTGCATTATTAAAATATATTTTTTCCTTGAAAAGTAAAAGAGGATTCTTCTTCGGAAGGGACATAAGTGCAATACATATTACATTTTTTAAAAGAACAATTTTTTTAATAAATATGAGGAGGAATCATCGCAAGGACTATAATACTGTTTCTTAACGTTCAGTTGTTTTTGTTGCTGCAGCGGTACTACTAAACCCTGCCTAAATCGGCTAGTCTATATCAGTGTTGCCACAGACACATTTTTTCCCCACCAGAATTTCCTGCCATAACCAAATAAAACCTACCAAAAATTTTCAGAGTTTTTAATATTCTTTTCACTGTGAAGTTTATTAAAAGTGTTGATATCATAACATTTAGTTAAACTATAACACAGCTAGTACAATAAAAAAAAATTAATTGCGTTCTCCAAGGTGTATCAGTCTACGACTAATGCTTCATGGGCAGGTACATAGAATATACTCTGGGGTTTTTTCCACCAGCCCACAAAACCTACAGTTCATCTCTACAGAAATACCCATTTTATTCAAATAGTACCTTAACTTGCTGTGTGCTGTCACGTAGCCAGTAAGAGTTCCAAGTTCAAGGGGTTGTTGTGAGTTCCTCCAGGAAGGAGTCATGAATCTCTTTGATTGTCTTATTCCCTTTGACTTCCGCCAGTGGGCAGCAGTGTATACTTTAAATATACCCCAGAATGGCTCGGGACCATGCAAGCGAATTTGGCCTCCCAGTTTTACGAGACAGTCAGCCCTTTTGTTGCCTTCAAACTCTTCATGCCCCGGAACCCACCATAGCATTATGCTATTGCAGGTCCCAGGTGGTTCAAGACTCCACAAGCCTTAATGCTGTTTTAAAAGAGTCTAAGGCCTTTAACGCTGCCTGGCTATCCGACATAATATTTATTCTGACCCCACCTGTACTTCTTCGATGACATTCACGAACACAGACTTCGATTGCGAAGATTGGAATCTTGGTGCAAGTATGCCATAACTACGGTGACCAGATTTCCGTGGCCAAAAATCGGGACATTTCAAAAGCATTGTAAAAAAATATACAATTTCGCTTTTAGAATAAAAAGACATAACATCTTTTAATACAGTTTTATTTAAAACAAAACAAACACAATATACACATAAAAATTCGACGAATTTTAACAAATCTTGATCAAAATTTTAAACATTTCGATCAGATGCAGTTTTGTAGCGCACTAAATTTTAGTATAATAAAGTGTAAGTTTGAAGTAGCTGGGACCTACAAAGTATGTTTAAAAAAATTTTTTGTATGGAGAAAATGAGCAACACCTTCCACAAAAAAATTTACCAAAATTCAACGGCACTCATAATGTTTCTAAGAAATCTAATTAAAAAGCTAAAAATTTCGATAAAACTTTGTCGAATTTTGCTAATTTTTGTACAAAGTTTGAAATTTGGACTTACATTGTCTTTGTTAAATAACGAGCTACACTTTCATAAAAAAA
>NW_023464461.1:9974-10845 GCF_013731165.1 Rhagoletis pomonella
TTGTGTGGCAACACTGGTCTACATAAATATATACATCTCGTCGTCATCAAGCTCAACTAACGGCCCACGAAACGTGCTGTTTCGATATGGTCGGAGCAAAAGCAAATTAGTTTAAGATGAATAGGTTTAGGTGGCAAATGATCGGGGTGGCAGGGGTCGTGGTGGATGTCTTCATAAGCCGACATGTGTAAATACATATATTAGTCTGCTGCTGTATACAGAACTAAGCTGCGCCGGTATTTGCCTTCTTTTTAAAGATTAATATCTCAATAAAAATTGCTTATATACATCTCTACATTTAAACGTAATAATAAAAGATAACATGCATGTCTGTGCAGAAACCTACATTCGCATATCAATGGCTTTTAATCGCCATAAAGGTCGAATGTAAATGAACTCGCAGACATTTGCCCCACTTCTGCCAGTGCATTAGTTTATATGCAAATGACTTGCTCAAGCAACAGGTAATTGAACTTCAATGCTTACAAACATCAATGGCTATCGCAAGTGACTCATTACATAGCATTTTTATATACATATAAGACTCTTATGAGTATAATTTCTTTCCAATACAACAACCGCTTTCGAGTCAAGTTTGCACGCTACTGCGAATCGCCATAAAAACCGGTTTTGCAATGATTTATTTTCTTTAACATTTTCTGCATTGAATAAAGTAAACTTTTTGCTACTCACTTTGACACATGGGTGTGTTTATTGTGGCTAATTTAAGTGTGAACAAGCGAAAATCGAAGCGGAATGTAGAAGAATAATGCCTTCGTAATGCGAGTGGTGGACTATAGCAGAGGGGAGTCATATACGAACAAAAGACTAATATATGATATCATTTTACCTCGATCAGATTTTAAAAAAA
>NW_023464462.1:0-10844 GCF_013731165.1 Rhagoletis pomonella
AAAGTGTATTATATTTAAAAACTTCCGCCAAAATATTTCGAAAAAAAAGGATTTAAGCGAGTTGGACCAATTCGAATATATATTTCAAAAAAACATCATTATTATGGTTCCGTTGATAAAATTGTTAAATAATTTTATGCAGACCTTCCAGATTAAACCAGGGTTGCCAACTTTTGCATTCTTGAAACCGGGACACGCAATAAGTATTTTCTTTTGCTCGCCCGCAGCTACTCAATTTGCATTTTTTGCTTACTTCTCGGGATGTTGAGAGCCACTTTGAGCGTGTAATATTTGATTCTCACTAGCCCGAAGTCGGCCGGACTAGTCCGGGGGAGTTTGGGCAGTTTATTCACTTTTATGGGGGCATTTCATACTTAGATAGATAGATAGTTGAATAAAACACTGCGACCAGAAGGTGCTCTTAACTCATTACAGTACCTCACCTAGAATTTCCTTGCAGGTCGTTCCTTCAAACAAGCAAAGAATATCGAACATACTTTGTACTTTACTCACTTTAGACGGGACAAAATGACAAATTTTGCTTTTATTATACGGCCTATAGTGTCGCTTAGTAAGTAGGATATATAAAATGTAATTACATATTTAAAAAGTTTAAAATTTTTTACAAAGACCAAAAACAGTGACATTTTGCGTCCCGGCAGGTAGTGTACCGGAACCGGGACCGGGACATAGCTCTTACATCTGGGACAGTCCCGCCGGAAGCGGAACGGTTGGCAACCGTGGCTTAAACTCCTCTATCATCTAATAAATTTATAAAAAAACTCGATTTTTTGGAGGTATTTTTAAATCGGTCGAGCTCTCGTAAATGGAAATATGTATTTGTCTAATCTTTTTTTTTTTTTTTTTTTTTTTTTTTGTATGGAGAGTGTGCACCTTAATATAGGCATGTACATACATATTTGTATCAGAGCATATAGTTGTTGTATTAGTGTGTGTGTGTTTTGGGTGGCATGAATTTAAGTCAGAATCGAACCAATGTACTGTGGTTGCACGTCATTCAATCAGCAGATACACATCGACAAAAATTATTAAAATATAGATATGAAGTTTTAAACAATTTCACATATACATAGGTATGTACTATACACATATGTACATACATATGTACATATGCATTTGTGTACGAGAGTACCACATTTATTTTACACATGTGCCGTGTGGCATGCAACTAAATGCCGCAGCGAAACGAAAGTTTGAAATATTCAATTGTGGTTGCGGGCTGAACCGACGAGCCAAGGATCGCAGCTAGGCGTGCATATCGCTAGCTTAGAGTGAAATGTTGCTAAGTCCACTTTTCATAAACAATTAATTTTTGATGCAGGAAGCAAGGAAAATTGAAAATGCACCGTTTCTGAAAGGATCTAACTACTTGTTTTATTTCTACCCGTTTTATTCCGTGATGTGCAAATTTGCTAAGTCCAAAGTAGTCACAGAAAATTTGATAAGTCCAAAAAAATATGAATATTTTTTTTACGCTATCGAATTCGATTTGTATTGAGGGTTTTGTATGTATATTAGGCTGGGTCGATTATGTATGGGGGAAAATAAAAGGCATTTGACCGTATTGTAATAGTAATATTATGATATCTTAGGTCTAAGCCAATTGTTATTGGCCAAGAAAGATTAATTTAAAATGTATCTTTAGCCCGCGCAATTGAATCAAAGTGTATGAATTTTGAGAATGAAATTTTGGCTTGTATTATCTTTGGAATGCGTTCATTGTTATAAACAGGGCGATATATCAAATTAAGGGTTATTAAATTTAGTACCTCACGTTCATTTATCATTTTTCAATAAGTCTAAAAATTTTTAAGATATTAAAATAAAAAATAAGAAAACTATAATTTTTCCTTATGAATTTTCAATTCTTCATTACTTCAGCAACCAAGTGAAAAATACAAAAAAGTGAGACGAGATTTATTTCAAACGTTTTAATGCTTTCGGATGTTTATATAATATTAAAATTACCATGGACTTGGTCACGCCGATTTGGTCAGTTTTCAAGATCGTGGTGAATGAAGTCAAACATGTATTGTCAAAGATTAGGAATCGTTTGATAAGTTAATAGTAGTTGCAAGCATAAATATAAGTATTTGCATACATTAACATAATACAATAAGGCGTTGTATGAAAGTAGGGGACGTGCAACAAGTGTTTAAATAAATATTTTAGTTAATTCCATTATGAGAAAAAGTAACTGTAGATAGGTAAATGCAATAGTCTTTAACATATCCTAGAAAATCCTTTCGAGGACTCTCCAATTGGACGATATTGCTTTGCATCCAGCTTGAACGAAAGAAGTCACTCTCTGGCATACTTTTCTGTAATCCGGTTCTTTCATTAAAAGGTTCTTTATAAAAATGAAGAGAATTTTTTTTAGAAAAAAAACTGGAGATCCACTTAAGTTTTTCGATATAACTTTGGTAAATGTTACTCGATCGGCACGTAATAATTACCAAATTGATAATAATAATAATGATATTATGAGTATGTAAAGCTGCTCGTCAAAACCTAGACCATACGATGTTCTTTATTTAGATCACACCTTTTTTAAAACATTTAATATCGTATAGTTATGTAAAAATATTCGTCCTGGACGTTGTAAAGGCGATGCCAAGTAACAGATGTTCGTGGTATCAGATACACACCAACCGGAGAAATATTTTTTAAACTTAGGTTTTCAGATCCATGGAAAACTCTTCTTCAAAGATTAGACAGAAGTATAGTCCCGTTACAGTGGTCCAATTTGCAGCAACTTCACCAATGCAGACGCCGAATTACAGCAAGAAAGAACGAAGATTTGCAGTATTTAAAAGCAACTTTGCCTAAAGACCATCATAATTTTTACGATAGTTTGCCACATGAATGATTTTTTGGTGTGTAGTTTAGTTTCAGCGAACAATACTACTAATTTAATCTACCAATAATTGTTTGTTCATTATTATTTTAATGTATAAGTTGTTGTTTATAATAAACAAGTTCGCAACTACGTTTCAAATTAGAAATATGAAAAAAAAATTCGCAATCTTCTTTTTCAGAAAATTTATTTAGTCTGAACCGAAAATACCATTAATGGGATCGTAAAAGAACGGCCGCTCTGGTGTAGTGGTAAGCAGTGCGCGATGCCACTGCGCAGGGCCTGGGTTCAAGCCCTGGTCAAAGCAACATTACAAACAAATTTAGAAGAGAAGGTTTATCCTTAACAGCGGTCGCCCCTCGACAAGCAATGGCAAACCTCCGAGTGTATTTCTGCCATGAAAAACAGCGTAAAACTGTAAGTCCCTTCCCTTTGTGTGACAACATCAAGGCGCACGCCACAAATCGGAGGAGAAGCTCGGCCAAACACTAACATATGTGTAAGCGCCAATCTATTACACAAGGGAAAAAAATGGGAAACAATTTCGTTGCATCAAATGTTAATGCTGTTTTGGATAGACTTTTTTATGCTGATTACGAATCCGTAAGTGTAAGGTCTCCATTGTCAAAAAATCGCGTTTTTTTCAATATTTTAGAAGCCAAAGCAAAGAAACTAAAGGTGATATTAGGCTTAAATTAACGCTAGAAGTCTGGACTACTATCCCTGAAAATACCATCCCTGCACCTTGAATTGATGGTCACTTATAGTAATCAGCATAAAAAAGTCTATCAAAAAGCTTTAACATTTGATGCAACAAAATCACTGTTCCCTTTTGTTATTATTATTATTCAAAGCACCTAAACCATTTGTTCTAACAAATTGTTTCTTAAAATTTACCTACGAGAGGGATTTTTCGTATTGTACATATTGGAAAAATTCATCGAAAATTTGCTAAGTCCAACAAACAAATTTTAAGAAAAAATTAGAAAAATTGCTAAGTCACAAAATTATCTACAAAATTTGTAAAAAAGCAGACTTTTTTATTATTTTTTTTTTAGTAAAGGGTAAATGAAAAACGCGAAACATTGCATTCAAAGTTTTGGAAAATACTTAAAGAAAAATACTTAGGAACGTTTTTTGTGTCTCCTGTACAATTGAAAAAAATGGACTTAGCAACTTTGCACTCTAAGCTAGCGATATGTATGTAGATACGTTGACGGTGTTTGGTTGAAAGCGGCAAGTGTAACGAGGTATATTTGTATGTATGTATGTGTGTACATATACACGTTTCCTCCAACATGAATTGCAAAACTTCAAACAACTACGAAATTTCCAATTCGCCGACGCCTAACGAGAACAACGCAATGCACAAATGTACATACATACATACGTATGCATCAACCTTACCACAACAAGCGGCAAAGAGCAGCAAAGGCAGCGCTTGGAAGGAGCTGCTATGACGTTGCATGACGTGGCTAACTAACTGGCTGATTGCTACAACACAGCCTGACGACAGACTTGTGGTTGCAACATGAATTTACAGAAATACACGCACACATTTGGATGTTTGTATGCACAGATGCATGTGTATGCCCGAGTGGGTGTGTTTCTGTCAAGCTGGTGCACACAAACTTTTTGCGCCACTGTTCATGGTTTTCTGTGTCAGTCGCACACCTCACAGTTTGCCACATGGACAATGGCTGAGCGCAGACGGTGGCGTGGCGGGCGGGTCGAAGGTGCTGCGGCGAGGGCGAGACAAGCTCAAACGACAACAAGAATGGCTACAACAACTACTTACTTACCTACACATGGCAGCAGCAGTATAAACGACGACAGCGACACAACAGCAAGAACAATAACAACAATGCCGGCATAACAGCAACACACGTGCAAAAGTTGACTTTTATAGAGTCGCAATCACAATAACGGAGTCTATTATCCTTTTTATATGCGGCAAAGGAAGTCAGTAGAAGGATCGATATCCATTAGGAAAATTAAAATTGTGGCAGAGGCAATGAACGCAAATGTACATATGTATGTATGTCTGTCATAAACGTTGTAGTGGACGAATACAAAGGCATGCTTGAAATCCTGTCACACACACCTACGTATTTAGAAACTGCCCTGCAGTAAATCGTGCTAGTTCAGAACTAGCGCAGAACTAGCTCCTTAAGAGGCGGTACTGGTTCTCGATCTATCCCAACGCAATGCTTTCAACTGTCTCTTTTTACATGGCGATGTCCTACGAAGGGGAAATTGCCAACTCTGCAGAACTTTCGAACTAGTACTGAACTGGTTCCATTTTCGACAGTTCTGGGACAATATGTTTTTTATGAAAAACAAAAAATTTAAAACTAGATTATTGGATATTTTTCCTTTTCTAAACCGTTTCCATTTCGGAGAGATAACTTTTTTATGAAAAAATTTTGATTATTCGATTTTTTTATTTTTTTCCATTTTTTCTGTTCTTTTGCAGATTGCATTTTATTAATTTTTTATCATCATTTTCTCTTCAATTTTTAAACGGCACTCAACAATTTAAATTTATTAAATCTGAAAAACACAACCGCCTCCTCCGCGACTTGAACTCGTGACCAACGATATTAGAGTCGGAGGTCTTCCCGCTGAGCTATTTTCGTATTGTACGAGAAGTGAGAATTTGTGCATTTACTTCTCAACAGAGCGCAACTAACACACCGAAAGTTTCAACTGTCCCTCTCTGCAGCCGTTTTGCACTAGTTCAGAGATAGTTCTGAAATGTGAAGGGCGGAACTAGCGCTTTAAGATACTGTCTCTAAATTTTATTGCAGGGTGTATGCGGGCAGCGACCGGCACTGTCGCTAGACCAACACGTAAACAAATGCAATCACACTAACACATACAAATTTATAAAAGCGCCACGCATACACACACACACACACAAAGCGCATCCTGATTTTGTATAACATTTGTGTAAGTTGTTGTTCTTTGTATTTACATATTTTCCCTTTTGGGAAATTCGAATTTAATTTCGTTTTCAACAGCGCTTTACAAAACTCTCCAGCTGTCTGTCTAACTGTCTAGCGGCAGTAATCATTTGTTGCAGGCGGAAGAATATTTGTATTTGCGAAGTATTTCAAAACTATCTTATGTGCATAGGCAGTTCCGGTGGACTAGCGTCTAGTCACAATCCGCAACAAAGCGAGATTATTCAACATCTCCCTCATCTGAACCCTCGCCCCGACGGAAGAGAAGGACAAGGCGTCCAAGGATATCTCCTACGCTGACCGACAGGAAAAACGGCCGAAAATTTTACCAGAGAGTTAAGCGACTTACGGATGGTTACAAGCCATGTCGTTCGAATGGACAGAAACGCTCCTGCTCCTGCTGGACTGAAACGCTCCTCCTCTGCGCTAAAAAATACCAGGTGGAGTAGGACTTGGCATCACTGGGCATTTCAAATTGGCGCCAGTTGGCTCAGAAGAGAAATTACTGGCGTTCTGTTTTGGACTCGGCTAAAATAGCCTAGGCGATTACAGGTCCAATAAAGAAGAAAAAAAAGCGACGACCACCTTGAACAAGCCGACTGGTCTGCGTGGCCATCAGAGGAGTCATGCGCACCTGTCCACCGGATGCCCTTAGTGTCATTACAGGCATTCCTAACTTTTCTATTCTGAGTTAAAACGAAGCCCAATACGATCAGCATGAACAGTGGCGATCTTCGGGGTAATTTGAAGGTTTTCAAGCAGTAATTGGATAAAACTGCAAAAGGTGAGGTGGTAAGGTTTGCGTAAGTTTTTTAATCTTACATTATCTACTGAACGGTTGATTGATTTAGCTCAGGATCAGTGTTGCCATTTTAGCCGTTTTCCGGCTAGATTTAGCCGGTTGCAATAGCAAACAGCCGGAGAAATTTCGATTTAGCCGGAAGCCGATTTGTTAGCCGTTTTGCAGAAAAAAATTAGCCGTTTTTAGCCGATTTTGCTATTTGCCTTGTTTTCTTAAATTTCAAATATGTATATATGTTTCCATTTTTGACTAAGCGACCCAAAATCTGTTAGAAATGGCTACCAGCCTTATCGTGGAGAAAATTTTCATATCAGGCAGGGTTGTATGAAATTGGGCCGATTTCGCTTATTTTTATTTTAAACGAGGAAGGGATTTTCTTCATAAAATGTTTGTTATAAATGTCTTAATTTTAAGTGTGAAGTTTTATTCTCAAACTTAGAAAATACGAAATTGTTTCACTGTTAAGATACTTAAGATGCATTTGTGTTTGGATATAATGCCAACAAACAGAATAAATATTACATGTAGATATTGTCTTCCCAGATATCGCATATTCAATTCTGCCTAAATTACAAAACATCATTTTTGCCCACTCCCAAAGGTTTAAGGTAAGGGAAAAATTGATATTTTCAAGTACATGTAGATACACATATGTATTTTTTTAAACAAACTTTTTTGCTGAGAACTTACTTAAATTCCAAAAACCGAATGCCAACTTCAATTAAAGGAACCAACACTGAAGTGAGTCAAAATGAAAATACAAGAGCACAAATTTTTATATAAAGCAAAACTCTCTGGGAATCCTACGAGACATCTGCCGGTCATATGGCCGGTCATCCAAATGGGAGATCTGCAGTCTTTTGGCATCATATTTTACATCAGAATTGAAGGGATTTCTGAAAAATCTGACCAGTTCTTTTGTGTAACTGTGATTTTGCATCCCTTGTCAACATATGGCCTCGGTTGATGTTAACTTAAGGTCGTTGTTTTACTGCCTTAAAATTGAAGGGAAATTTTTACAGCGTTTTTGATGTGTTTTGGTTTCTATTTGAGTGTATTGAGAATCGGTCAGTCTGAGAAGGTCTTGTAGGGAAGACAATAGGTTTGTTCGTCGAAAATCCATCGAGAATTATCACTCAAAATATCAGATAGTAAGAAAAAATGCTCCCAAATTCTCTCTCATGTAGAGAAACTTGCAATTTTCTGTAGAACGCAAATTTGCAAGCTTTTCTGCCAGCTAGTGTCCACGGTTGCATTTCAAACAAAAGAAATTTGTATAGAATTTTTAAAATTCTTTCAGAGGGGCAAAAAACAGGATCTACGTGTATATATCTTGTCAGTCCGACTTTCTTCAACATACGATTCAATTTCTTTGTCGGGTTTACTATATCGACTCTGGTTGAGATTGCATTCCGATTAAGAATACAGTTTTTTTGCCGAGTACCTTTCAAATCATTGGAATTAACTAAATTAATTAAGTAAACAAGTATTAACTTACAGTTTTCATTTTAAAATCGCTCCAGTTCTAAATTTCCCAAACTTGTTTATTCAAATTAACGTGGACAAAAAATCCAACCATGTACCACAATCAAATGTTTTTCCTAATTGCAAATTCTTGCTGGCAAAATTTTTTCCGACTCGAATTTGTAACTCCTCTCCAAGAAATAGTCTTTTCACTCGTGATTTATTTAAATAAAACATGCGAAATTTAGTTTAAACATTTTAGCCGGTTTTATTTGCCAATTTAGCCGGTTCGTCCAAAAAGTTCTGGCAACACTGCTCAGGATCAAGATGTTAGCTAAAAATTATGCGTCTGGTTAGCTTTCCTTCGATCCGCAAAAGGGCCGAGTCTAGCTCGCGCTCTTTCTGATTTCTTATTTTCTAAGCATTATTACTTAAGCCTAAAAATATTATTAACAGTTTACATCTCGTTTTACTTAAAACTAATATCATTACATAATAATAATAATAATGTATTTTCGCTTACGTATATGTTAGTGTTTGGCCGAACTTCTGCTCATTACATATTTGAGTATTTATTAGAAATAAATGTTTTTCACCAAAAGGCTTTTTTTCGCAGGCAGGGGGTCGAAAATGCCTATTGCATCATCAAAGCTGTCGTCACAACAATGGTATGTCCGGAGACTAAAATACTCCCCCCGAATTGGAACCTTGGCCCACCCTGGGACCACTAATCGCATTGCTTCAGGGTAGCGTTCCATAATTCTCCTTAAAAGTTCCCTCTGTCCACCTGAGTCCAGGTCCCGCTTCTTGACTCGAAGTAAGTATTCTGCATATTTAACTATGTTCTTCCAGTTAGTTTCGCTATGTAGCATGGCTTGGATGACATTATCTGGGTTAATTGGTCCTACAACGTCTTGCAGATTATTGCGCTCGGTTTCCCATCTTTTGCATCTGAAAAAAGTGTGCTCGGCATTGTCTTCTTCTGCGTCGCTGTATATGCATTACGGCTCTTCGGCTTTTCCCATTCTATGCAGGTATTTGCGAAAGTAACCATGCCCAGACAGCATTTGTGTGACGTAATAGTTTATTTCGCCATGTTCTCATTGGGTCCACAGTTTTAGGTCTTTTATTAGCCTAGCCGTCCATCTGTCGCGGCCACCTTGCCATAGTCTTAGTGTCTCGTCTCTTACTCTTTCCCTTTCGTTGTCACTTGGATTCGTTTGCGCCTTAAGCTCCCACATTTTCTTGCTGCACGAACAGGCATTCCGCTCTCAAAACCCGGGCACAAATTTTCCACTCCAGTTTCTCTTAATTCTCTCATTTCGATTACTTTTTATTGTTTTATATTCAACCTAACCCTTTTTAATGGACTCTTTTAACTATATAAATATTTTTTGTTTAACACATTTTTCATTCATTCAATAACTGGTGGAGGACAATTATTTTTTATTTTACCATGTCCGCTACCCATTTTGATCCATTTCAATATTCACAAAAACCAAATTTTTTTAGCAGATTTTTTTCAATAGTTCTTTTACATTGAATGTCGTAACATTTATCGTTAACTTTTACTCGGATATTTGCTATATTTGGCTTTTCTGGTTTTTCTGTATATACATATGTACGTACATTTTCAGTTGTTATGGCCGTGGTCTACTTCATTTGTTGTTACTTTTGTTGCTGTCGCTCACCTGCCATCGCGTTTTTAGACCTTCAGTGCTATTGCGTCCATTTTCGTGCCAAATTCAATCCATCAAATGTCAAAAGTGCACAACGCCAACCATGTCGGCACAAACTTTTGTCTTGTTAACTATGGCTATGTTGTGATTGTAATCCATAAAATGTCACAATTGACTTTCATTAAAAAGTTACTAGCGGCACTTGAAATTTTTAAACGCTACAACGGAAACTAGAAAACGGGCTATGTTTCCCTTTGTGGCAACAAATTAAAGAGTGAAATGTTCGTATAACTAGCAACCAAAATAGACTGGCCGGCATTTAATTTGTATACTTTGGACCCAAAGTAGTCAGATAAAAATGAGTATTTAAGTAATAAAGAGAACGGGCGGCGATTTAAATGAACTAGTCCAAATTTTTAAACGACAGCTCCCATACATCGGTAGGCATTAAAATGTGTATAGCAAATCAGTGAACAAAAATCTGTTTAAATTGCTTTAAAAGTTAAAAAATGACGATGAGGCTTTTATAAGATAGCCTTTAAGTACGATTTTGCATTTAAATTTAGAAAAAGTGTGTAAGTTAAAACCTGCGTAGCGTTCGCTCGACATAGGAATATCTCCTATGGATACTATTTACTACACCCCGAATTACTCAGAAACGGAGCTCAGATATTATATCTTAGACCACATTTTTGGACTCGCCCAGGGTATGGGGGTCAAGTTTTTGTATTAACTAAAATATCTTCGTATTCGGCATTACCCCTGCCCAGTTACAAAAGACTTTGGAGTTGCGTTTTGCGTAGATGTATCTCCAGTTTTTCGACCGCAGAGAAGAGCGGGGTTTATACCGAAGGCCGATAAAAGCTGTCACATTTCTCCCAGGCGTCTCACTCCCTTCATATGCTGCTTAAAATTTTAGAGATGATTGCTCTTCATCTATATATATAAAATTAAGTGGCAAAACTTCCTGTTCGCATACTCCTCCTAGACGGCTTGCCCGATATCAAAGAAATTTTCAGGGGTGATTGGGGTCTGTGTGGAGGGTGCACATAAGA
>NW_023464463.1:0-7011 GCF_013731165.1 Rhagoletis pomonella
TTAGAACTATTCATGGGTACTAAGAGAATGTTCCTAAACAATGCTTTTCCTATATACTAAGTGTTATCCCTTAGGATATTAGTCTAAGGTTGCCACCTATTTTCGATTCTACACAATGTATCTAAAACATCGCAATATGGATATCAAATAAAAAGTATTGGTGAGAACCTTGCTCTGAAAATATTTTCGATCAGGATTGCCGCGCTTCTATGTAATAAAAATTTTTATTTTGTTAATTTCAATCAGCATTTTTTTTTTTTGTATGTATACACAGTACACATACGCTCAAGTAAAATTTTGCAAAACACTAAAAAAATTCATCAAAATTTCAAACGTGTTTCTTAGAAGTGTTAAAATTTAATAATGTGCCACTTTCAAGTGGCTAAAAATTACCGTTGATTTTTTAGAATTTTTTTGTCGAAGGTGTGTAGCGCTGCTACTGAATTTCAAAATATGTAAATACATATTTGAAAATATTTAAAAAGAGCACTTAAAATGGGATAATTATAAGTACATAATATGGTAAATGGGGTACGAAAAATTTACGTATTTAGGCGGGTTGGGTAAATAAGCGGGGAGGTAATTAAGAGAGGGCTTTTCTTCAGATTATCTTAAAAAATTCACGGTGCCCAAAAATGTTGGTAACTTAAGCGGGTGTGGTACTTACATAAACCGGGGAGTAATTAAGCTGGTTTCACTGTAAATACATATGTACATCAATTCTAAGTCTATCTACAATACATTCCATTAACTGATAGAGATGGTGTTGGCGTTTGTGTGGTCTATTTTTTTTTTCAAAAGAACAACAGCGTACCATACATCATTTCACTTGCAATGACCTGTGCTCTGAGATATTGCATCGCTTTAAATTATTTCTTTGTTGTGGTGGGCGATTTCCCCCGCTTTTTCACCACTCATTTACGACAGACAGTCGATCTTATTGGCTGATATGGCAGCTGCTGGCTTTAGCTTCTTCATTCTCGAATCTTTAATTATGTGCAATTTCCTTAATTGCTTGTGGGTTTCATGAGATTTTTATTTCAGTAATATAAACTCATTTTCTTGTAAGAATGCATGGATATGGATGCTTGCAGCTGTGATCAGATAAGCGGCTCAAAAGCTTTACAATAATTGATTAGTGCAATTTGCTGGAAACGTTTGAGTGCATGTATGTACATTAGGGTGCCTATCGAATTTTTTTTTTTTTTTTAATTTCAGGACTCTACCCCCTAATTTCCTTCCTTTTTATTAGAAATATTTTTGCCTATTTTTTATAGATTTTTTAAAAATCATTTGGAGGTCGCGACGTGCCATTTTAGGTTTTGTAGATTTATCAGTTTTTGAATGACTAATTTTCATTCAATTTTAAAGATCGATGAAAGATGTTGTGGGAAGAGGATTTATAGGCCTTTAAAATTATTTATAATAATCTTTTGTCAGACTTGGATTGTCGGGATGTTTTTTTTTGTTTTTTTTTTTTGTGCCCGATGAAAACTCTCAGCAATCCAAGTATGACAATAGGTTACTAAAATTTAATGAAAATTAGTCATGCAAAAACTGATAAATCTACAAAACCGTACTTATTGACCTAAAATCACATATCGCGATCTCTAAATGATTTTTAAAAACTATAAAAATAGGCAATAATATTTTTCATTAAATGAAGAAAATTAGGGGACAGGGTCTTGAAAAAAAAAAATAAAATAAAAAATCGATGGACACCCTAATGTATGTACATACATATGTATACATATTAAAACTCAATTTAGCGAAAGTGCAAATTTAGGACAGTAAATTTTCATGTAGTAAATAATTTGGGAATAGATATTAATCCCTAAATGCTGAATTGTTTCTTCGTTTTTAAATAAATAAGTGGGCGAGTTTATTTACCACTTAATAAAGTATGCACATACATTTTACATATTTAATAGTTGCTACACCTAATTGATTGTAGTAAAGAAGATTCCACAAAATGCGCATACAATTCATGCCTACTAAACGCATTTTCCATTTACACCTCGCTGCACAGTTTTCAGACAATTCAATTCTGGCGCTACCTACCCTACCGCGTGAAAATAGATTTCTATTCATTCTGCTTCTCTTGCTTACCTGGCGCACTGGTTCAGATGAGTATAATTCCGTACGCTTGCTTATGTTCATGTATTGTTTAGTAATTTGTGTGTGTTTATTTCTGTCGTCACTTTTTCAATTTGTGTAATTCTCTTCCCGGCTTTTGAGCTGCGTCTATTTATTTTATTTATATTTTTGTTTCGTTCTCATTCTTTACCTTTTTCTCTCTGCTTATGCTCTGCACATTCTCACTTGAATTATTTAGCGCTCTGCGTTTATTTTTATCGCTTTTGCTGCCAGTTCACCACTACATTGGCTTGCGTATTTGCCAGCCGGCAACAATATGTCAGGATGGCCGAGCGGTCTAAGGCGCCAGACTCAAGTGTGAAAACTTGCCTGCAATTGTTGTGCGGGTTATTTGGAGCTTTCTGGTCCTCTCTGAGGGCGTGGGTTCGAATCCCACTTCTGACAAGAATTTTTTTTTTTTCAGTTTTTTAGGGAGCCTTTTTTATTGTTACGATAATAAGGTACAAACATACGAAATAACATCATCGCTGAAATGCAGTCATAACTAATAACTAATAAAAAATTCAAAATTCACTTTTTGATTTATATGATGGATTTCATCGAATTACAAAATTATCATTTTATAAAAAAAAAAAAAAATATTTACGGCTTTTCCCATTTTTGTTGCGATGTTGTTACATGTCTTTTCATTTCATGTGACGATATGTTTGTATATGGAAAAGTCGTAAGCTATGCAGACGGAAGCGCGGGTATCAGCTACTTTTTATACCCGAGCGCACTTGTGCACAAGGGTATTATAACTTTGTTCACATAACGGTTGTTTGTAACAGGCAAAACGAATCGAGATAGATATAGACAAACGTATACATAAATAATCAGAATGAAAAGAGAAATCGACTAAGCGGTGACTGTCTGTCCGTCCGTCCGTCCGTCTGTGCACACGATAACTCGAGTAAAAATTGAGATATCTTAACGAAACTTGGTACGTGTACTTCCTTCGGGCGTATGACGGATGGTATTGAAAATGGGCAAAATCGCGCAATAACCACGGCTACCTCCCATATAGCGGTAATTTTAAAAAATCCGAAAACTAAAGATAATTCACTCAAGATTGATATTTACAATAACTTTTAGACGAAAAATAAGAATATTATAAATTTTTGGAAAATGGGCGTAGCCACGCCCACTTATGGTGTCATGTGTATATCTTGGTAACCGCTGCACCTATTTCTTCTAAACTTGGCACAGTTGTTGGCCTTGATACAGCATACCAAATGGCCGAAAATTTTTAAAATCGGACTATAACCACGCCCACATCCTATATAACGGTAATTTAGAGAAATACGAAATCTTCGATAAATCAGTAAATATTAAAGCTAATTTATTGAAAATTAATGCTTGCAGCAATTCTTTACCAAGAAATACGTTTATAATAAGATTTTGGAAAATGGGCGTGGCACCGCCCACTTATGATCACATAAATGTATCTCGGTAACCGTTCTACCAATTTGTACCTAACTCGGTATGGTTTTTGTTCTTGCCACATAAAAGCAAAGCGTTCAAAATTGTTACAATCGGACTAAAATTACGGCCGCTTTTCGTATAACGGTATATTTCAGAAATACTTTAAACTTCAGTATTTCGAAATTTAAGGACGCTAATTTACTCAAAATTGATACACCCCGGCTTACCATGTAGCGGTAGCTTTCGGAAATGTGAAAAACATATTTTTAATACTTGCGCCGGGTATCTAATGTTCGGCTCCGCCCATCCCGACGTTTTTCAGAGTTGGACCGCGGGACCCGTGGGTCCCGTAATCTATCACTATGAAAAATTCTCATGTATTTTAAATTAATTTAAAAAAATTAAAAAAAAAAACGTGAAAGAACTGGCATCTTCCGATTAATTTGTTTTACTTTGCTGTTAGTTTTCATCCCAATAAAACAAAAAAAAGTCCATAATTCTACACCGGTTTCAAGGAAGATTTTCTTAAATTTCGAAGGTTGCGGTTTTATCGGGAGTGTCGGCAACGAATTTTGATCCCGTCCCGCCCGCACTATTTTTACAGATCGTCCGATACCGCCCATCCCGGCCATCAGTTCCGTGGGTGCCGCGGTTTCCGTTATCCCGCGCCCATCTCTAATTCCTACAACAAAAGTCATATAGGTACAAGTTTCAAACATTCTAAAAATTTAAAAATGTTCAACAAATATTCATAAAAATTTGATTTTCTTTTTTACTTGAATTTTTAGAAAATTTTCGGGTAAGCAGTTTTATAGCCCATCCAATTTTATGTAGTATATCTAGTGAAAAAGTTTGAAAAATTCTGTGAAATATTTTTGAATTTTTCTAATTTTTGTAAAAGTTTGATCAGCATCGATTTTGTTGTAGAATTAACTATAATTTGATTTAAAAAAGGTAATTGAAATTGAGTGAAGGGAAAGTTAAATGGTAAAAACTTGGCAATATGTCTGTCGCGCTGCTATTTTCCTGAACACTGCTGTATATACCTGAAATATTTTTCCAGTGGAATTAATTGTATAAAAATATAAAAACAATTGACATAAGCGGCATTTAGTCGCAATTAAAAATTAAGCGCGCCGCAATCAATCATCCACCTACCTGCGCTATTCACTAAATCAGATAAACGCCAATAGGACGGCAATCATTTGAAAGGCAATAAATACTACGAGAAAAATAATTGAATCGGAAAAACAAAATATGTGCATATTTATGTATGTGCATAGACATACATATGAGCATACACACAGCCTCAATAGCACAGAGATATACATATGTATCTAGGTGTGGCAGCACAAAAAATATTTTATGCCCACCCTGATTTAAATAGAATCTCAATCAAATTTTTAGTCATCTCCCCTCTTAATATTTGCATAAAGTATGAATATATGCAGTGAAACCCTTGCAACTGCTTTCATTTTTTCGCACCATAACAAAGGCATTATGAAAAACTCATCAGCGATGACAACGGTTTGCCCGCCGCAACCACAATGAAACAAAAAACTTTTCTACAACAAGTGTGGGCAATGCAAAAAAAAAGTGGAATTGCGCACATATTTTGTGCATACCGCTTCACCTACGAAAATCAAAGGCACTCAGCCGCTCGCCTGCTAACCAATGGATTATTTATTGAGTTTAGTAAAATATCAAAAACAATACTTCATACATAAATGTCTTTGTTTGTGGCCACATTCTGTAATTAAATTTTTTTTCAATATTGCAAACTTTCTTTTTTTTTATAACCGTTGGCAATTTAATAAATTCTTATTTTTTGCAATATAGCGTGTAATATTTTTTATATAGTACATTGTACACACTATAATATTGTTGCCTCTCGCTACTTTGTTTTGTTTATAGCACGCAAATAATAGATATGTACTTCATCTGCATTATTAAAATATATTTTTTCCTTGAAAAGTAAAACAGGATTCTTCTTCGGAAGGGACATAAGTGCAATACATATTACATTTTTTAAAAGAACAATTTTTTTAATAAATATGAGGAGGAATCATCGCAAGGACTATAATACTGTTTCTTAACGTTCAGTTGTTTTTGTTGCTGCAGCGGTACTACTAAACCCTGCCTAAATCGGCTAGTCTATATCAGTGTTGCCACAGACACATTTTTTCCCCACCAGAATTTCCTGCCATAACCAAATAAAACCTACCAAAAATTTTCAGAGTTTTTAATATTCTTTTCACTGTGAAGTTTATTAAAAGTGTTGATAACATAACATTTAGTTAAACTATAACACAGCTAGTACAATAAAAAAAAATTAATTGCGTTCTCCAAGGTGTATCAGTCTACGACTAATGATTCATGGGCAGGTACATAGAATATACTCTGGGGGTTTTTCCACCAGCCCACAAAACCTACAGTTCATCTCTACAGAAATACCCATTTTATTCAAATAGTACCTTAACTTGCTGTGTGCTGTCACGTAGCCAGTAAGAGTTCCAAGTTCAAGGGGGTTTTGGGAGTTCCTCCAGGAATGAGTCATGAATCTCTTTGATTGTCTTATTCCCTTTGACTTCCGCCAGTTGGCAGCAATCTGAGATTCTTCCCAGCTCCTAAGTAGTTCTGCAGTGTATACTTTAAATATACCCCAGAATGGCTCGGGACCATGCAAGCGAATTTGGCCTCCCAGCTTTACGAGACAGTCAGCCCTTTCGTTGCCTTCAAACTCTTCATGCCCCGGAACCCACCATAGCATTATGCTATTGCAGGTCCCAGGTGGTTCAAGACTCCACAAGCCTTAATGCTGTTTTAAAAGAGTCTAAGGCCTTTAACGCTGCCTGGCCATCCGACATAATATTTATTCTGACCCCACCTGTACTTCTTCGATGACATTCACGAACACAGACTTCGATTGCAAAGATTGGAATCTTGGTGCAAGTATGCCATAACTACGGTGACCAGATTTCCGTGGCCAAAAATCGGGACATGTCAAAAGCATTGTCAAAAAATATACAATTTCGCTTTTAGAATAAAAAGATATAACATCTTTTAATACAGTTTTATTTAAAACAAAACAAACACAATATATACATAAAAATTCGACGAATTTTAACAAATCTTGATCAAAATTTTAAACATTTCGATCAGATGCAGTTTTGTAGCGCACTAAATTTTAGTATAATAAAGTGTAAGTTTGAAGTAGCTGGGACCTACAAAGTATGTTTAAAAAATTTTTTTGTATGGAGAAAATGAGCAACACCTTCCACAAAAAAATTTACCAAAATTCAACGGCACTCATAATGTTTCTAAGAAATCTAATTAAAAAGCTAAAAATTTCGATAAAACTTTGTCGAATTTTGCTAATTTTTGTACAAAGTTTGAAATTTGGACTTACATTGTCTTTGTTAAATAACGAGCTACACTTTCATAAAAAAA
>NW_023464463.1:10011-10840 GCF_013731165.1 Rhagoletis pomonella
TTGTGTGGCAACACTGGTCTACATAAATATATACATCTCGTCGTCATCAAGCTCAACTAACGGCCCACGAAACGTGCTGTTTCGATATGGTCGGAGCAAAAGCAAATTAGTTTAAGATGAATAGGTTTAGGTGGCAAATGATCGGGGTGGCAGGGGTCGTGGTGGATGTCTTCATAAGCCGACATGTGTAAATAAGCTGCGCCGGTATTTGCCTTCTTTTTAAAGATTAATATCTCAATAAAAATTGCTTATTTACATCTCTACATACATAAAAGATAATATGCATGTCTGTGCAGAAACCTACATTCGCATATCAATGGCTTTTAATCGCCATAAAGGTCGAATGTAAATGAACTCGCAGACATTTGCCCCACTTCTGCCAGTGCATTAGTTTATATGCAAATGACTTGCTCAAGCAACAGGTAATTGAACTTCAATGCTTACAAACATCAATGGCTATCGCAAGTGACTCATTACATAGCATTTTTATATACATATAAGACTCTTATGAGTATAATTTCTTTCCAATACAACAACCGCTTTCGAGTCAAGTTTGCACGCTACTGCGAATCGCCATAAAAACCGGTTTTGCAATGATTTATTTTCTTTAACATTTTCTGCATTGAATAAAGTAAACTTTTTGCTACTCACTTTGACACATGGGTGTGTTTATTGTGGCTAATTTAAGTGTGAACAAGCGAAAATCGAAGCGGAATGTAGAAGAATAATGCCTTCGTAATGCGAGTGGTGGACTATAGCAGAGGGGAGTCATATACGAACAAAAGACTAATATATGATATCATTTTACCTCGATCAGATTTTAAAAAAA
>NW_023464464.1:0-10837 GCF_013731165.1 Rhagoletis pomonella
TATGTCTTAATACAGAAAAACCTTATCTCACATTTCTGTTTTTTTTTCAGAAGTATTTACAGATTGGATTTTGGATAAATCTGGATATTGAAACCACTATGAGCAATGTTTGTTTTAAAAATTATTTACAATAAATTTTTGTAATTTCAATATTGGTCAGATGTTGTTGAAGCGATATTACCAAGCCCCGCTTGCAACGGTTTGTCCATCAATCGTTGTCGTCAAGCTCAACTGAAAAGGTAGGCACAAGAAACGAACTGATTCGACGGGGTCGCGCCAGGGAGAGAGGTGTTAGTTGAGTGGGATTAACCTAACCCCGTTTATATCGGCGAACTCCATCAATGTTGGTCAGATCGCAGTATTTTGTTTATTTTAAAAAATTAAATAAAATACGTTTTTAGACAAGATATAAATCGATCCATTTATTTTTTGACGATTTATTCCTGCATCGATTATATTTATTTCGGTCTGGCATCTCTAATAACAACAAATACAGCGCATATAAGCGACACACCGAGCTTCATTATCGACTGTAGCCAAAGGAAATAAAAACCAAATTGTAATAATTTTTGATCGAGAATATAAAAGCCAAGCAAGTGTAGATGGTCTTTTTTTGGTTTTTTCCAAATTACGATAAAATGATAACAAAAAGGCATGAAAAATATCAAAATATATACATGGGTTTTTTTAGGTTCCTGACATATATGTAAACATGGACATCTTATTCTCTACTGGTGAGATTTTTCCTGATAACAGCACTTTGTCCTCTAATATCATAAAAACCATGGCAAACGTCTTGACTTAGCATCAGCCATAAGCTATTCGTCGTATAAATCGGATCGTAAAATTTATGAGATAAAACTTGTAAAAATAGTAAAAAATATGTCGAGAAGTTCTTTCGATCTTTAACTGTTGTAGTTTTTGGTGTAGCTACAACTACATAAATTCACGGCAAGAAAGTGTTTTTTCAACATAATGCTTTATGATGCGAAAAAGTTTATAAACATATCACCAAAAAATGATTTTTTTACGAATAAATATTTATAAATGCCATAAATACAACAAAAAAGAAAATTGTATTCCTTAATTTAACAATATTTAATTAACTCTAGTTTTTATTATTTTCAGATAATACATGTAGTAAAGGAACTAAATACATACCTAAGTTATTTTGAGGACAATATTTCGTCGGTTTCTGGGGTTTGTAATATTCGTATTCAAATTTTGTACAATTTTAGATTATTATTAATTTTTATATGCATGGTTGTTAGAAAATAGCTAAAAAACAGAACACAAAGTCGATTCCAATATTTCACTCACAAACTACGACTTTGACCACCTGCTAAGCAGTTGTCGTTCGGTTTTTACCAAAAACAAAACACACCGTTGTTTGGTTTGAAGTTTTCTTTATCAAATATCCAGGACAAAAAGTTCTCACTTTTTAAGTACGAAAAACGGCTTTTTGCCACAAAAACTCATCAAATTACACAAAGTGTCCTGCTTTAAACTGCATGCATACATACATATGTACATACCTTAATGCGTACTTAATAGCAGGATGTTGTTTAACCCTTTCAGTACAACCGTTCAATATATTGGACAAACTTTTTTTGCACTTAAAGCTCTTTTTTCTTCAATAAGAGCTTTTGTTTTTAAAATAACAGTTGTTTTGAGTTGTTTTTGTCTATTATTCTTATTTACCGCATTTCTCTTACTGTATTTTCTGGACGCAGTTGACCGTGTTTTTTTCACAAAAGAGAGAAGTCTTACACAAATCGATATTGAGTAGTGTAATATTTATGAACAAATTAACTATTTTTCGGTGGAATTGAGATGCGAAAAAAATTGTAAATGTTATTCTCAGTTTTTTTTAAATATATTTCGCAAAAGAAAAATTATTGATATCACACCCCTGTTTACAAATCCAGAGTACTACTGTCCGATATAAAGGACGCTAAATAACGATAAAACTAACAGTTTTATAAAATTTTTGATTGTATTTTTAATATCAATGACCCAAAATTAGTCGGTAAACAAATTTTCAGATTGTTAGCTTCAGCCGCGGATTTTTTGTACTGAGAGGGTTAATATGTATGTTGTATTGTTGTTGCTGTTGAGAATGAAAAAAAAAATGTATACATATTTGTGTGTCCACTTGAAATAAACGAAATGAAATAATTGCATTTTTCACACTTCAACCGCAAACAGCAAAGCCACAAATTGGTTGCGTGCACAACACAGTGGTATCTCATTACAACATTGGTAAGGGGGGCGGGGGGAGTGGAGGCTCGCAAAAGTGAATAATAGTACTTAAATAAATGCGTAATTAGAGTATTTAATGCGTTTAGTAGTTAAACAAATACTTAGATATTAGTTTTTGTTGAAAATGTCATTTAATGCCACATCAAATAGCTAAATATTTTATTCGCGCTCGGCAAAAAGCCGCACAACATTGCAGACAGCCGTCCATTGGCTTGCATCGCCCTTTCGCTGAGCTCACTTATTTAAGTGCAATTTGCAACTAAAGCTGCGCATTTGGCTGTGCAAATCATTTCCAGCATTTAAATATTTACGCTTAAAGTTTTTAGGGTTGCGCGCGAATGCCTGCGGGTATACTTACGTACACACATACATACATACATACATAAATGATTACTTCACGTATTCTGTGCGCTCAACGCGTTAAAATCTGTACATGATTTATTGCAACAAAATTTATAACAATAACAACGGTTACAGTAACAGTAAAAACAGCGCCACATCAGTGACTGCATCAACTGCAACATTTAGACAAACAACAATAACATCAATTGCTTGCTGTGTGTAAGTAGCAGCCGCCGCAGCAGCAACAGCGAAAGCTTGGGCAATAAATGTCTACATCAGCAACACGTTGTGGAACAAAACAAATTAAATACAATAACAAAAAATAGGCAAAATTAAATTGTATGGAAATTGTGTAAATAATTAAATGTTGCAATTAATATTATTATTGTTATTTTCGGTTTATGTTGCTGCTACCCCATAGCTGGTCATTTAAGTCGTACGCGAATTTAAATTGATAAAAGGGTCGTAGAAAATTCAATCGATTAAATCCATTAACAAAATGTTGAGAGATGCGATCAAATAATGTACAACATTTTTTAAAGTTCCCTTCAAAATATAAACTTAAATAAATGCTACTAAAAATATATTGCATAGTACAGATTATAAATTATTATATCTTTATACATATATGGTACATATGGGGCAAAATTCGCCAAGTGTACAAGGAAGAAATTTTGTACAAACTCCACCACGTTGTTGCTATGGTATGGTACCGGTAACCAATGTGTAAAAGAATTTTTTTCTACTGCTGTTTTTTGTCGAGTTATACGAGTTTAAACATGCAAATTTCAGCCCTTTTTCTTAAAGTCAAAAGTTTTCTTAAAATTCTTATCTCGTGTCACACTTATGATAGAGAATCAGTAATTGCTCACCTATTAGAACATTTTCCGTGCTTTTTGGTGGAAACTGCAATTTTTTTTAAAGTGGAGGGACCTACAGTTTTACGGCGACTCCAAACGGCGATTGTATTTTTATGAGAAGCTGATTTTATGGCGAACCACTACACCACAGGGGCCACCAATAATACTAACTTATAAACATTTGCCTGCCAAATACAGCTGCATCTATTCTAAAAATAACACTGGCACACAAAAAAAAGTGGTGTGTGCTCTTAACCAAATCTAATAATTAAAAACAATAACATAATTAAAAATAATCAAATAATTAAAGAAAAGTAATTTCATTAATTTTGATTATTTGATTATTTCTAATTATTTGTTTTTTTTTTTATTATTTTTTTCATTCTTTATATTACCATAAAAAAGTGAACGTAGGCAAAATTATAAAATTTTATATTTTACCTATGCAATCATATGCAGCTCCACAATTTCGCTTAAGTTATTTTTGGCGGTTTGGGCTCGAAAACAAAACGTGAATAAAACTGACACTTACGAGTACATAACTAGTACATATTGCTGTATGCTTTATACTGTTACCTACTTGATTTTTTTGTGCAATTTTCCCCTTGCTTAAATTTTTGCCATTATTAACAAAATAACACTTCTGAGCATGATATATTTGCACACAAACATTCATGCATACATACATACAGTTATTATTTAAATAAACTTTTGCGTATATTTTCATTCAATGACACACCTCTTTTACATAAGTTTTCACGCGTGCACATATGTACATATGTATGTACTTGCGGTTGACATTTCGACTCACAACCATAATCATGTGGTTGGCACAAATAAATAAATAAATAAATTGCACTTGCAACAAATAACAGGTATGCCAGCCGGCCAGTCAGCCATCCAGGAGGTCTTTAGCGTATTTGTAGAGCAATTTTGATTTCATGTGGACGCATTCAAACGCACACACACCTATGTACTCGTACATGCATTTTAATACGTATACAGTTGATGCCCGTAGTGGCCTGTGCTGTAACTGTCAGAGCTGATTTAATGTGAGAATGCAATAAATGCAATGCGTTTAATTGTCGAGTGATAAATGCGTTGAAGCTCACACAGGCTATGTTGCAGATTTGCAATCGTTGCAGCGTATGTTGTTGTTGTTGTTGTTGTCGACCACGCATGTGATTTCAGTGCTTGGGTGTGTGTGGCCCAGAGGTCTGTTAGTTGTGACTGACCTGACCATTGCATGGACCTCTGTCATCGAAGCGACAAACATCACTTCCGGCGCGTCGCCATTTGTGGCACTCAAATCGCGTAATTATTTACGCTTCCGGCGGTCACACATTCATACATAAATGCATACATATCTATGTACAAGCTACGCTGCGTCAGGATAAGCCATATGTACGTATGTATATTAGGGTGGAGCGAAAATATAAAAATGTGTGCTTCGAAACTCTAATAGCGGGGTACTGTGGCTTTGCACGCCAAAATAATACCCCTAAACTTTTTTTTTTGAATTCGTTTAAAAAAGTATTAAATGATTAAAAAAAAAAGAATGGAATAATCTATTGAAGTCCAAAGGCAACGATTCGCCGCTATTAGAGATACGCAAAATTGTTTGCTCTCGCTCCACCCTAATGTACATATACATATTATGAATGCGTTTCATTTTGTGCATGCAACCCGTGTGTGTTTGTGGGCTCTCCCTGTTTCATTGCGTGCATATGTCAAATAAACTTGCGCTTTTAATATTCTATTTATATGTACATAAGTACTCGTATATATGTAAAGGTGAATATGTTTGTAAGTAACTGTATCTACATATGTATGTAGTCTACTTGCCCGTAAAAGCACATTTAGTATGTAGCCATTTACAAACAAGCCACAATAACATTGACAAAAATCTTTGTTATTAATTTTAAATAATTAAATAGTTTATATGAATAATTTTCACTTAATTAGCGCCAACCAGAAACTGGGTCAGAAAGAGCGAAATTGAATTACTTTAATTAGGATTATTTATTTATTTAATTGAAGTGAATTACTTACCGAGCACTTTAAATCGTCATTCGAAATGTGAGTAGCGCGATTAGCTTTAATTTAAATTAGATGCTATTAAATAACAGAAAATTTACATAGAACGAATTGCCAAACCCACCAATACCGAGATAGTATTTTTTTAAGCAGGAAATGTAATCTTCCCTATTACAAACCACCTCCGATGAATAGGATGTAACTTACTAATCTAGGCCAAGGTTAAGAATTGGGTGTGACCCATAATCCGGTCGGCTTCCGTGCTTGTCGTGGTAGCTCTGCCATTCACTCCAACTAATGCTATGGGAATGATTTTGTACTTTCTACCGGTAGACGGCAATTGTATCAGGTTAAATGTAATTCAACCGCAGATAAACTTCAGGCATGTATTCACAAAAGTTCCAGAAACTCTGCGAAGAAATCTTCGAAAGTAAAGGCGCATTCATCGTTTTAGTTTAGAGCTTTTCTGCCACGTGGTTGCTGTAGTGTTTCTCTCTTTGAAAAAGCAACTGAAAAAGTTCTGAACGCTTTTGGGGTGTTAAAAGCAGCGGTGATCCGGATCAACTCAGGAATTAACTGCAGTTGATCCGTATTAAGACCGAGTAAGTATGAACTAAAGATGGTCGTTGCCAACTGCATGCCCGACAAGCAGACAAGAGAAGAGAGAGTGCCCATCAAAAATTCTGCTCAGAAAATAAGCATACCTCTAATCTGCTGTACATAAATACAGGTTAGAAGCGATTTTCATGAAGAAAGCAAACCTCAGGTGGGTTGTGGTGACCATCTCTAATCTGGCCTAAAGTCGATGAAAAGCGATATGAAACACGAATGCACTAATACCACTCCTCTTTAAAAGTAGCAGCTGGCGCAGGTTTACTTTGCTAATGTATATATCTGTCAAGAACTTCAGGGTTCGTTTGCCCATTGGAGTAGAAAATTTGGTGCCGGCTACATAAATACTTTGACATAGATGTGTATGCGATAATTGTTTGTCTGATGACAGAAAATATTTCGTTTTGTTCGCCCGATTTGCATCTCTATCTAAGCTCGAGAGGCCAGAGCAGACGTAGCAATTGTTTTTTTTTTTATCGATGATGTCAATGTCGTCGGACTATGCCAGCAATTGTACGCTTAAAAAAAAAATTGTTTCTGAGCGGTTAAGTTTTGGAGCTTTTATATTATTCTCCGACATAAGCTGAAAGAAAACACACGAAAAAGGAGCCACCTTGTCTGAAAGCGGGTATGATGTCAAACGGCCCGTACGGGTGCTTTCCAATTCTCACGGAGCCGGGGTATTGTTCAACGCCATTTTACACAGCCATATTAAGTAGTTTGGTGGCGATAAAAAATTCTGGCATAAATACAACTTTTTTCGTGCTGTCGAAAGCGGCGTTGTAATCAACAAATATGTAAAGGGTGTATCTTTATCCCCCTCTCAATCTATTCTAAGATTTGGCGTATGGTGAATTAATGGTCTTTAGTGGATTTATAAAGTTTAAGGCTACACCGATAAAGCGTAATAATTAAGAATTTCCTTCAGTCAGCTCATATCAATGCTCAATGTTAACTTCAATCTAAGATATATATATATGTATATATCCCAAATGCTTGAATCGGTCGAAATAATTCGGTAATTTCAGTTCCTTCGGTATTTATATGAACACTTCATCAGATCAAACTCACTTTATAGTGTATCTTCGACAGTTAAGTGATTATATTCTGACTTTTCTTTCGCAATTCTATCTAAGATTGAATACTAAATGATGAAAGATAAAAAATTCCTACTAGGCGTTATATCGAGATGACACAAACAGTAAAGAGTAGCATACTTCACGGCGCAATCAGTAGCATTTCTGTAAAAGAAAATACAGGGTGTCGTAGACCTTCCATCCACCACTTTTAAAATTAAGGAAAATGTTGTTTATTGGAAAGGCAAAAATTCGAACTATCTATTTCTTAGCAGTATTAGCGACTTCCGGTTTCAACTGGAAACACGTAGGCTCTATTTAAAAAATGCAACACATTTCCTCCAGCTTAGCTTAGGGGTGGACGGGTGGTCTAAGGCCAAAGAAATGCATATCCACATGCATACATATCGAGCCCGCGGTTAGGGCTCGATAACGATAAAATAACGTAAGCGACATTTTTTTCAAAATTTTCTTTTGGATGCAGAAATATTCCTAGAGCATTTAGGTGCATTTCTGCATCAAAAGGAAAATTTTGAAAAAAAATGTCGCTTACGTTATTTTGGCGGTTAGGGCTCGATATGTACATATGTACATACATATTTGGTTACATTTACGAGTGACAAGTATCGTTCATCGCCGGTTTGTTTACTTGTTGGTTTCTATTGCATTTTTAAAGCAATGTTTACTGTCTTTCTTTTCTTACCATCTACATACATTCTCCCCCTCACTCCTTTAAATGTTTGTTTGTGTATACGAATAAACATACGCGTACTTGTATGTAATTTAAAAGCCAGTGAATTTATCCCATTCAGACGTGCAGTCATCTGCGGCTGACTTTATGAATATGTCACGTGTCCATATCAACAGCCGCAATACATTAAATAGCACTCGCTGTTATAACAAATATGCTACAATAACTGTTTTGCGTGATCCTTATCTATATACAGGAGTACATACAGTGACTCAAACAAATGTGTTGACCATGTGTTGATTTTCTTCAAATATTCGTAACGTTTTTCGAGCACAAAATATTTTTTATTATTTTTATATATGTGTGTAATAATATCGTCTAAGCTTTAACCAAAACCGTGTTAATCACAGTTTTAAACTTTATGCAAAATTTACGAAAATTCAGCAAAATTTACAGTAAAATTTAAACTTTTTAGTCTGAATTTTTAGAAAATTTTTGGGTATGCAGTTTTATAGCCCATAGTAGTAGTTTTAGTCTAATGAAGTGCAAGTTTCAAACCGCTAGAAAATCGCGTTGATTTTTGAGATTTTTTTTTCGGTGACGGATTTAAGCACTTTTTTTCATATAAGTATGAATTTCTTATGGAATAAAACGCTTGTTATATTAAAAAACCCAAAAAAGTAGCAAAAAAAAATCTCAAAAATCAACGCGATTTTTTAACCGTTTGAAACTTGCACTTCGTAAGACTAAAATGGTATGGGCTATAAAACTGCATACCCAAAAATTTTCTAAAGATTTTGAATAAAAAGTTGAAATTTTGATGAAAATTTGTTGAATTTTCCTAAATTTTGTATAAAGTTTGAAACGGTTTTGGGTAAAGCTGAGACGATATTTTTATATAAAAATAACAAAAAAATTTAGCTTAAAAAATATTACGTGGTCATTCGGTTGTGTCACTGTATATATTTAGCAACTTGTCGTTGACTTCTTCAAGCAAAGAGCCACTGATACGAAGTCTGCTGTAGCCTAGTGGATGTTTGCCATTGAGTTCCTTGACTGCTTGGCGGCTGTGGCGGCTGTTCGCTGGTTGAGCTGTCATCAACTTTTGCACATTTCAATATTTTATAGATGCAAGACATTCAATTGGCATACTGGCACGTCCAATTTCTTTTAAACACAGACACATAAATACATGAATAATACATACATATAATAAGTATGTATGTATAGATATTTGTTTGTTATTTGACATTCACATTTCGTTGGCAAGAAGGGGAGAATGCACAATACAGATATGAAAAGTTGCTAACCTATTGGCTTGAGGCTGCTTGTCTACTATCTATAGATGCTTTTGCACTGAAGACCCAACAAACAAAGTATATTTTTGTTTTCTATACACACCCTTACATAAGAGTACCTATTTGTAATTTGTTGCGCCATTCATTTTTGTTAGCTTTTGTTTGCTTTTAAAAGTAGCCTCCCAATTTCAATGCTTTCGCCTCAACACTAGCTTTTTACTATGTATTTTTTCAAACATACTTTGCAAAATACTTCCCCTGCTAGTCGGCTCATCTACTTATCTCTGTTGGGTTTTCGCTTAGACATAAAAAAGTTCTCATAAATAAAAAAGTTGTAATTTTTTTCTTTTGAAAGAATGTGTCCTTTGACATTTGATCGTCCACTGTTGATATGCTTCGGTTGCGATGTGAATGTGAATGTAAAACGAGTTTGCTGTTTATTTCGACGGAAAAATTAGGGGGAAAAGAAGAGCTTTCAGCTGCTAAATTTACAAATGAGTTGCACTATATATGTAGATAAATTTTTGGAAAACATAGAAGTTTTGTATCTAATGCATTTAAATTTTATTGATAAATTCGAAAATCAAACGGTAATTTTTAGCCATTTAAAAACTGCACTTTTTTCTACTTGAATTCAATACGCTAGAAAACTGCATACTCAAAATATTTCTAGGAAATCTAATTAAAAAGTTCGAGATTTTTACTAAAAATAATATGCCAAAACTTGCCAATATTTATGTGGTGCTGCTATAATTTTTTCGACCACTGTAGTACTTCTCTGGTTTCGTCGTCTTAGGTTTTTTAATCAAGACTTATGTGTTCTGACGAATTTCCGTCATTTCTTACCCAATTTGGTTTAGATATAAACCGATTTCGGCATTGTACCACCTTCAGTGACATTCACTAAGTTAGATTAGGTTGAAGTGGCTGCCTGCGTCCAATGCGGAAGAGAGGCATACTTAGGAACTCGTATTCTATCCTGGCTGTTCACCTAGAACTAAAACCAGTTGGTTATGTTAATAAAACGCGAAATTGCCTGCTTTGCTTAGGTCCCCAGGCAGACAAAGAGGTGTTGCCGAAATGAGCGTTTTCTTCCCATAATAAAGCAAGAAAGTGACAAAGATATTATTCCACACACTCAATTTCTTCCTCGACACGGTAGCCCCGGCAGCAGTCATTGACCGGCAATACCATTCTGTTAGAAGCGCTTCCCATCAACTCATTTGCCTAAGTAGAGGGCGTTCTAGTAGAACGAGTGCTTCGGATCTTTTCTTGTCGAAGTTGGGACAGATTTACGAAGACGTATGGCCGCGAGTTCTGCGTGGAAAGAGTGCAGTAGTCTGGCAGCTTAAAACAAAGATGAGAGGTACTCGTATATTATTTTAGAGCCATTCGTATAGAGTTATCTCTCAATGCTTCCTCTAAGGGAAACGAGTGGAGAATTTGTTCCCGAACTCGAGAGGCGGTGATATATAGTCAGGAGACCTAGGTATGTATTTGTTATAAAAATCAAAATTTTATGTTCCCAGTGGGAAAATATGAGAAGCGCTTCTAAATAAAAGCTTTCAGGAATGGCTTCTCTTTGAAAACTCTAACTATTAGAAGGTCGCTACCATTCGAAGACAGACGCGAAGGTGTGTTTTCATAACAACAAAAGAG
>NW_023464465.1:0-10835 GCF_013731165.1 Rhagoletis pomonella
TGACGTGATGGGAAGTTTTGGACCCCAGATTCGTGTTCAGCACGAAAAATCCGTTCGGAAACACCAGGTCCCGTCTTATTCGCAAAACCCTTGTAGACCAGTGTAATTTAAAACCTTGCAAATATTCAACAAAAATCACTATGTACTCATTTTTGCTCCCCACGGCGTATATTTGTGCATTTACATATGTAGTAGAAAAATTTAAAAATCAAACCTAATTTACTGCATATGACCAAACGAAATATGTAAAGCCATTGCATATTTCATGACTAACATAAACTTGGTGATAAATAATGGAGTGAAGTAAAATAGAATTCGGTAAACGCGATGCCAACTTGCTTAATAATAAGTACAGACGTAAATACAAACATATCGTTAGTATGAAAATGGCGTATTTCAAATATGTATTTCCGGCAGAATTTAATAAAATTTGACACGCAAAGCAAATATGCGCAATTTTACTGTGAAGCCATCAGGAAAACGAAAATTAGAAGTTGTAACTTGTTTGTATCATTAGCACCAATTCATAGTGCGCAAATTTCATTCAACTTCAACATATGTACGTATACTGCCACTTGGAACTGGGCTTAAACAATGATACAACAAGTTTTGTTTTTATTTTATTGGATTTAATTTCTGTATTTTTGAAATTTGCAGCACAAAAATAAACTTTCACAGGAAGAGTAGCACTTCGGATGAGTTAAGCGCAAATCTGCTCGGTGGGATTTCAGACGCATTACAAATGTTTGCATGCGATGAATGTACGTGCCGAAAAACACAAATGCATACACTCACACATACTTACATTTACATATATTCATGCATGCTACGCGTAAGAGCTGAGCTCGTAAGCGCTGGCTTCATAAAATTTAACATCTCTTTATGTCATATTGCTGACGAGTCGCAAAATTACTTTTTTTTAAGGCGGAGAAGAAATGGAAAGTAAAAAAGTAAATTTTTAAGTAAAATTTAAATTTTAGTGCGATACTAAAATCGCTGGGGTGAAAATAACATGGTCATAAAGATGCCAAAAAATTCACGCCACATTTGAATTTAGCACCAAAGCTGGCCAAAAATTCAGCTGCTGTTACTAGTGCTCAGTGCTAGAGAGTGGCTAAGTGCCAGCATAGACATGGAGGTCATTCCACCATCGTGCTATTTCCTACATAACTTTATCCTACATATAAGTGGTTCTCTACAATAATGACACAACTCAAAACTAAAAAAAAATACGTTTCAACTGAACAGTGGCACATGTCTCCTATCCTTGTCTAACCCTTACTGAATTGTTATGACTGCTTCATAAAGAAGTAGTGAGTATTAGGCGTAGATGACACAGGGAAAAGAGACATGTGGCCTGTTCAGAAGTTAGGGTTTTGTTTTCGAGTTGTGCCGTTATTGCAGAGCACAATTTGCTTGTAGTTTTTGTTCTAAAATCTTTGACCATTACTATAGCCATAACAATAAAAATGATCACACAATTTAAATTCTAGCTTAGTGATATTCATAACCATAACTATAACTTCTCCGGGATTTATTTTAAAACAAGTAATTAAAAAGAAAAAATTTAAGACCGATTAATCAAAAAATCGGTTAATGGAAACCGCAAATTTTTTCTGAAGTTACTTTTTTCCTTCTGAGAAATATGAAGGAGATCTGACCATAAGTATGGGTTTTCCAAATGTTTTAATTTGTGCAGTTATTACTTTTCATGGATCCACATCGGACTATAAATAAGGGGTTTTCAAATATCTTACCATGTTTTATGAACCTTTTGTACCGATTTCTTTGAAATTTTTGACACCTAATGCTGCCTTTCCAAGGATTTTTATAGGCCGATAGTAATTTCGACAATTTGTTATCCGATTTGGCTCATATTCGATATATATATATATATATATATATATATATATATACACATATTGGTAAAGGTAGGGGCAACTCTATTGAAAAAAAGCCGCAAGGCGGCGCTGTGGTCGAGTTATTGGTAAAAATCGTCGAGTAAAGTCATTCGGAGACCCCAAGGATCAAAGTCAAATTACCGCCGTTAAATCAACCACCAGAACCATTACAGTCCTTGATTTACGGCGACTAAACAGTATGAAGACAATTCTTGATAATTGGATATTTAGGGTATTTCGTCTGAAATCTTAAATAGACTTATGTCTATGTATATTGGATTTCTGTGGATCAATGATACTCCCCCAGATTCAAGGGTGATTCACTATTGAACCGGCTCATTGTTGCTGTAGAAGCATAACTCTAATTAAAATCATAACCATTATCATTGTCATAACCGTAGCTATAATCTATATACCCTCGCTGAATCAATGTATGTATGAAGCTGTTTTCTTGGCTCAAAAACAAATCAACAGAATTCAACCAAATTTGGGCAGTGTATTCCTTAGACCAGCCGCACGGACAAAGGCTGTATTTCAAACTACTAGGCGGCGCATGAATCGGGAATGTCAAAAAACAAAACGATTATTTATTATCCGATTTTAATGGAATTGGAAATTTTTACTGTTAGTGCGACGACAAGTGGTACTAGAGTCGAGATATTAATAAAATATTCATTTACAGTCTTATTTTTTATGAAATTACAAATTTTGCGAAACTATTAGTAGATGAGAAATACTTTTACGAAAAATGGATCTGCTAGATGGCGCTAGAGTCAAGTTATTCAGAAAATCCGTGATTATGGTACAATTTGTATGGTATTAGTTAGGTAACTATTGCGCAAGTGCGTTTAGAAACACATTTACGAAAAATACGCTGACTAGAATACCAGTTGGCTCATTTCAGATTCCGAAGTTGAAAGAAAGGCTTATCTGTCTAGTGCTGAGAGCTTATTACTAATCTATCTCAAAATAAACAACAGTGAAAAACACTTTAATTTTCTATATGTATGTATGTATTTCAAATATCCCACGAAAAATATGAGCATACTACCCAATTTATTTTCGTGTAATCACCCTATATGCCATTTTACAATGTATGCCAATATTGGCATCCATTAACTCAAACTTTAGTGTGGTTGTAAGTGCCTGTTGCACACTTCAATCAAATGACTTCCTATACAAAGGAATATCAAAGGCAACGAGATGAGTATACATATATACTTATGTAGCTTAATAATTACGTATGTATATACATAAGTATGTATTTACATAAGTGGCCGTTCTGCAATTAATCTTGCGGCTCAACCACAATATTTGCTATAAACCACGAATACATATACAGTGACGAACAAAGGTATTGGCACAGTGAATTTTTCGCAATGTATGCAAAGTTTTTTATTCTAGTATATTTTCGATAATTTTTTATAAAAATATAGTTCATTTTGCAACAAAAAACATAAAAAATAAAAACTTTGTGAAAAACTCAGGAAAATTCAATAAATTTGCAAACTAATTTGCAACTTTCTATACAGCTATTTTAGAAAAATTCTAAGTATGCAGTTTTTTAGTCCATTCAATTTTAGTATGACAAAATGTAAGTTTAAAGTTGCTAGAAAATTTCGTTGATTTTTGGCATTTTTTTAATGGAAGGTGTTGCTCATTTTCTCAACAAAAAAAAAATTATTGTCGAATATACTTTGTATGGAAGAATTTGCGTGAAAAAAAAATTACCATAAATAATCGCGATTTTCTAGCGACTTCAAACTTGCACTTTATTATACTATTTTTGAATTTAAATTTGAATGGGCTATAAAACTGCATACTTAGAATTTTTCTAAAAAATCTGAAAAAAAGGTAGCAAATTAGTGTGCAAATTTAATGAATTTTCCTGAGTTTTGCTGAAAGTTTAGAGATTTTATTATTATGTTTCCTAGTGTAAACTGAACATTATTTTTATAAAAAAATATCGAAAATAAATTAGAATAAAAAACTTTGCATATATTGCGAAAAATTAACTGTGCCAATACTTCTGTTCGACACTGTATATATTTATATACATTTGCACTAAAAAATAAACTAATAATGTTGCAAGCAAAATTTTCAACAAAATAATTACCGTTAAAAGGCACTCACACAACCTTTAAGGGTTAATATACAATCAATGCGTATACACTAGGGTGGTATAAAAATACATCTGGAAAAGTAGAGTCGGAATGTTAACGGTTTCACCCCTAGGATTGTTCTATACTGAAAAAATGTACCCTTTTTTTTTGTATTTTGAAATGAGAAAATATTTGGAGGTCTCTCAAATCGTTTAAAGTTTTCCATGTAATTTTTATTGGACAAAAAAAAATTTCGTAAAAATAGTATAGAATTCTTGATAATTAATATTTTTCGATGGCAAAACTTGGTTTCTCTTCAGAAGGCTCCCAATAATAAGACCCAATTTTATATTTAATAGACAGAAACTCCTAAAAATGGAAAGGGGGATCCAGAAAGAATCATTAGTATTAAAAAATTGTTAAATAAACAAATGTGTATTATTTTGTTGTTTTTTCCATTACATGGAAAATTTTGAGCGCTTTGAGCAATCTCTAAATGTTTTTTGATTTCAAATTAAAAAAAAATAGGGTTATATTTTTTCTGTATAGAACAATCGTAGAGTGTGAGAACGTTAGAATTCCGACCAAATTTTTTTTCGGACCACCCTAGAGTACACATATTATGCGTAGCTGACGAGTTTAGTGAATTTTAGTAATATTTGACAATTTTTAGAAACACAACAAATTTATTTTTACTCCTATAATTTACTTATGCATGGCTTTTAAAATTATTTATTACACACATATGTATTTATATTTATACGATATGTGTATGTGTGCGGCACTCGTTGAGCCTGCATGCTCCAATAAATTGAAATTCCATTAAGTTTCATGTAATAAAGTTGACAAAAAAACTTACTGCTTAGCGATTTTAGCAGAGATAACCCATGGCTTGCGCTGATGTAGATAATTGGGTATCAAAAGCATTTTGAAAGTCGGTGTAATTAACAGATATGAAATTAATGCTTTTAATAAAAAGCTTGCCGTATATTTTGTGTAAAATTTATGCAGATACGCACATACATTTGTTTGTAAATGAAAATAAGTGCTGGCGTTTGTGGATTTAATTATTTGTTTCATTGTAAAATTTTCTTGTCAAACACTAATTTATTAAAATGATGAACGCTAATGAACATTAATAGTAAACATATAGATATATAATGATGGATAGTAATTAAAATCTAGCATCTTTCAGATATAGTAAGAGATTTAGCGCAAAAATTTAAAATTAAATTGTTTGCAACACATGTTTTTTCTAATTGTTTTTATTAATTTCCATATAAAATCTATAACAAAAACCACATAAATAATAGATCTACAAGAAATCTATAATAAAAAGCACATAAATAATAGTTTGAAATCTTGCTCAAATTTTACAAAAATGAATCACACTTAAAAAATTTTTCATAATTTTTAATAAGAATCTTCAGAAAATTTTGTCGTATGCAGTTTTGTAGCCCATTCAATTTTGGTCTAATAAAGTGCAAGTTCCAAGTCGCCACAAATTATCGTTGATTTTTTAGATTTTTTTTTTGATGTTGTTGTGTATTTTTCTTTCATATTACGCTAATACAAAATATTTCGTAGTAATAAAAATGTATTACTTAATGTAGTTATTAATTTTTACTTTCTAAGCACATTGAACTTTGATGGACTTGTGCGAGCCCAAGATATTGATCAAAATATGCCATAATTTACACAGATTGTTTTTAGCGCATAATGAATCATACGAGTATCGTTTATATTACCAATCAAAATTCAAACAAGGCGGATTTTCAGCCCACCCTAATGTTTAATGGAAAACAAATAAAAACCTTTTCGAACCCCTGAGCTAATTTTTTGAGAGAATTTAGACTTAAGCGATGCTGTCGACAATGAGGCCTGGTTTTACGATTCCTAAATTGTGTCTCAACTTATTTTCCTTGTTAGGTTAGGTCTTTTCTAGTTCATGTCTGCTTGAATGAATTTGTACATTTTACTATTTTTATTCTCATAATATAAAAGAATAACTGCTTTCATCCTTGTTGTTATTAGTGTTGGAGTTGATTAGGTTCATTTTGTAATTGTTGTTTTTATTTGTTGTTGCCTACAGATTTGTCTCTATGACTGCTTTTACCACTTAGAGTAAGTTACGGTTGATATATATATTGTAAATCGATAAATGTTGGGCTGCCAATAATAGCTGTGGCATTTTATCTTAGCTACGACAGCTTATTGTTGCACTTCTTTATACTAAATAAGTATATTGCCGCTGTGCACTGCTTTCATAAATTTACTAGTAGGCGGCAGTCATAAAATTTAGAGTGTATTGTATTCAAGCTTTTGTGGCAGGTCATTGGTGAGTGTGGTATTGAGTTTAATGGAGAATCGCAATCGGAAACACTCAAAGCTGATGTGAGGCCTTGTAGATTAAATGTTTCTTTTAAAAAAATATTCAGTTAAAAAAGCTGACACTGTACAATGTCGAATTATTTATTAGTTTTTGTATAAAAGCATTTTTTATTCCCTTTCATTAACCTTTCATTTGTAATTGTACACTGACTTATTAAATTCATTATATATCTTACTGTTACAGCTTATAAAAAATCAATTACAAATTATTCTGCAAAAATTATGTGCCACATAATTTTAATTATTTATGTTGTTGACTTTTTTCGCGTTCGCAATAATTAATCAAAAGACATTGATTGATTGAAAGTAATTAAAAAGTTAAATATGTGCACAAATAATGGACCATTACTCAACCACGAAGAGTTGTCGGTAAAAAAGCCGTACTTATCTATATACATATACGTTTTCACATTCAAAACTAAGACAATTTTTCATGTTGTATGTGACGTATGACCGAAAAGCACGTTTTCAGGCATCTACATACATACGTGCAAATAAGTTTGTATTTATTAGGGTGCCTCACCATTTTTCTTAAATATTTTGGCGGAAGTCTAAAACTATAATAGATTTTATAATTCCGAGAGAAACAGTACTGAGTTTTTTTTTATATGGAGTGTGATTAACCATAGTATGTCTCCCACATACTGGGCCACGAAAAAGCTTGCATTAACTACTATCAACTTAGACATGAGATCCCGTTTGTATAATGGTGTATGTTAGTTTAAGATTTCTTACCATTTACATGCAGACGCGACATTTAAATATGGTTTGCCTATATAATATATATATAAAAAAAAAAACTGATTAAAAAGTTTGAAAATTTTATGGAATTTGGTTGAAATTTGTCGAATTACACTGATTTAAAAAAATTTTAAATTAAATTAAAATTTTTAAGTTTCAAATTTATGTAGTGAACTCTCGTTGCTCTACAGAGCGCATGGGCCAACATTATTGTGCGGTAGGCACTTTACTACATCACCAAAAAAACAATAAAATTACCGCATAATTTTCTCTTTAAGACATTTTTTCCTTGACTTATGTGCCACTGTTCATTTTATGGTCATTATTAATTTTTGTTCTTCAGTCCTGTATTTAGCCACTTCTTATGTCTTTTAATTGTTGCTATTTTTTTTGTCTGAAGGTATGTGCGGCTGTGAATGTAGCAGATGGCGTCACAAAACGCACGACACTTGTAGAGCGTTAAGAAAACAAAAGCAAAAAAAGAAAGCTCCTCATCTTAATATATGTAATTATACAGCTAAAAGTAGAGTAAATTTTGTTTAAATTTGTAATCCCGAACTTTCGTGATTTTTCACGTTATGTAATATGTTAGTCTCCAAAATTGGTAACGTTTTTATACCGGAGCGCACTTGTGCACAAGGGTACTATAACTTTGTTCACATAATGTTTGTTTGTAATAGCCAAAACGAATCGAGATATATATAAGTAGAAAAATGTATACACAAATGCTCAGAATGAATAGAGAAGCCATGTCTGTCTGTCTATCCGTCCGTCCGTCTGTCCGTGTATACGATAACTCGAACAAAAATTGTGATATCTCTACGAAACTAAGTATGTAGGATGTCCTCAATCCATGGTGTTGAAAATGGGCGAAATCGGAATGTAACCACGCCCACTTGTCATATAACGGTATTTTCGAAAAATGCATAAAATACGATATTTCAGTAAATATTGGATGCAAATGGTTAAAAACTGGTATATAAAGTAGAATTTTGGTAAAAAAAATTATATTATTATGAAATTTCTGGAAGAAATGCGTGACCCCGCCCACTCATGATGAAACGCTGTATCTCAGTAGTCGCTCTACAGCAATCCTTACCAAACTCGGTACGGGCCTTGCTTAGGGTCTAGCTACGAAACCCGCTGAAAATCTTTGAAATCGGGGAATAACCACGCCCACCTACCATATAACGGTAATTTGCAGAAACACAAAAACTGCGATAAATCAGTAACTGCTGCAACTAATTCACTCAAAATCGATCATTGCAGTAACCACATAGCAAAAATTAGATTATTTAACATTTTTGGATAATGGGCGTGGCGCCGCCCTCTAATGAACACAAATGTTTAACTCGGTAACCGATTTATCAATTTCTACCAAACTCGGTGCACTTAATAACGCGGGTACGGAGAAGCAATTCCAAGATAACAGTTACACAATCTCTTAGCAATAAATAAGACTGCTATAATAGACTTTAAGGAATTGGGCGTGGCACCATCCACTTTATGACTACAAGGTGTATATCGGTAACCAATTTATCGATTTCTGCCAAACTAGGTTTAATTATCTATATCACTAATTCTAACTGAGCATATTATCATTTAAATTTTGTTACAAAATATAGCTGATTCCTAATCTAATGGACGAAGCAACTAATAAAAAAAAACTCTTTAATCGCATTTTGGTTGAATTATTTTTTAATGTCCTTGCATTGATTGTCACTGAATTTTCAGCATTTTGCTTCCTATATTGATGTCAAAAACACTACTGTTATATAAAATCCCGATTTTTCGGGACTCTTTTACTAAAACCACGCAAAATAAAGTAACAGCCATCAGTTGCAGGCGGCGCACTTACATAAAAGCAAATTACTTGTAAAGAGGCAAAAAATAGCACAAAAGCAAAGGAGAGAATAAAAGTACAAATGAAAAAAAAAAATAACCCGCCTACAAGAAAACCAACGCCACATAATTATAAAACTAAATACATACATACATACCAACAAGCAGACAAATTTATGCAAATTTTTGTAAATGCATGTAATTTGCTGGCACGCTCTCATACATTCACATATGTACGTAGGTATGTATAAGAAAAGCATTGTTTTACATTACACAATGGAGAATCCACTTTGTGGTGTGTTGACATTGTGCATAGAGCAAACCAAGCGTACGCACACGCAAACATAAAACACCTCGACTATCAGCGTTTGGGCTAAGAGATTTTACCTACACTTGCCATAATAGGTATATGTAGCTTTTTTTTGAAGAAAAGAATGGTATACACCCATTAAAAAATGATTCACTACTGGAAAAGCAGGCAATTTGGTAGTTTATTCTGTGGAAAGAAATATAAAAATGTAGAATTTATTCTTCTTATTATTTTCAAGAAATATGACGTCTGCTATGTTTGACGGGGATCACCACACCTATTAACAAATGATCTTGTGTTGTTCAGCAGCATTTAAACTGCGTCACTCTGAATTTCATAGTCAAGGGTTAAAGTTTTGTAATTTTTCCCGAAAGTGTAATTAATTAGTCGAAAACATTTACATTAGGGTGCGTCAAACTCATATAAAAAAAATTGTTAATACTTCCGTCAAAATATTTAAGAAAAATATTGGGATTTACGTGAGCTGGACCCATTAAAAAAATTTGTTTTGAAAAATATTTTTTTTTATCACCTCAGTTTATAGAGGAGTGTATGTTACAAAGCTTTGCATAAAATTGAAATAATGAGTGTTTAGACGCGACTGCTAACACCAGGCGCCTAAATGCATGCTATGTACTGCTGCATGTGCAAAAATTTCCTTCATTAAATTAATGAAATTTATGTACATGCACTTCTCAACTGCCATGTAATAAAACTTTCTTAAGTTTTAATTTGATGGCAGTTCAAAGTATGCTCGGCCTAGTCTGATGCATCCTCCGGACACTGCTTCCGGAGCATTCTGCGGACTCTGCATGGCTTACAACCATGCGGAGGTGGTAATAGTTGATTACCATTGGCCACAGTGCCTACCCACTACTTTTTGGTCCAATAAATATTTTTTTAAATACATACATGCAAACATACAGGTCTCCCCTCTCACTGAGTTATTCAATGAGACTTTCGGAAATATTTTCAAATCGTTATAGTTTTCGTAATATTTTTCCAAAATATTTTGCGGAAATCGTAGAATATAATAACTTTTGTAATTCCGGTTAGCAGATAGCCCCAGCAGCTAGCGCTAACTTATACTTTAAATTTCTAATTTAATTATAAGTTTAATAGGTTAAATAAATAATGAATAAATAAATAATTCCGGTGGAAAAACGGCAAGTCTTTTTGGTGATGCACCTTAATGTCTATTTTTATGTATTTTTATGTATGTATGTAAAATTTCTGTTCTGTTCTCAGACTGCTTAAGTAAAATTTTGCTATCAATTATTCCCTAGAAGATTTTAGTCCTCTAGATCTTACCATAAAGGGTCTTATAGACCCTTACTTTTGTTTGACGACTTTAAGGTACAGAGAGAGGGTCAAAATGTTTTACAAAAACATTAAGCACAATTTTCTACTAGTGGTTTGGCTAAACGTGAATCACATCAGATTCATACTAACATGTTACTCATAAGCCAGTTACGTACGCTCGATTTTAACTCTCTCCCTGATAACACTGGTCTACAAATTTCAACTTTTTTTCTGCGAATAAGACGG
>NW_023464466.1:0-10834 GCF_013731165.1 Rhagoletis pomonella
AAAAAAACGACTCATCTGGGAAATTTCTACCTGGACAATTATCCGGCGCATCTAACGCATTTTAAGGCTTAACGATTGCTTTTTGTAGTAGTCATATTTTCCACATTCCCAACTCAGCGAGTGAATTGTACTTAAAACTCAAAAGCTTTGTTTAATCCCTCAGCTATTTTGTCAACTTCAGAATTATTCTTGCGTGAAGAGCGCCAGCAATCTTCACAGAATATTAGTGCATCATTATTCTACATAGACATTTACTTATATTTAGTTCGATTTCGACCACTTTTCTTTCAATATAAATATTTTTGAAACGTATCTTTTTTTTTCTGGGGAAGAATAAAAGTAAAAATTCTTGTGCTGAAGCACATTGACATACATACATATTTTCAATTCTTTCCCAGTTTGGCTTACTATGGCCAAAACAGTGTGTACATCTCGCTGAGCCGTCACTGTGCATTTGCATTTGCAAGCGTATTTACTGCGCCAACAAAATGACATGACAGCAACAGAGGCAGCAGCAAAAAAAAAACAAAGAATAGTGCTCAGAAAATTGAATTTTCTAACCTAAAAAATAGATTTGTTTGTGCTGCAATGGGTGGAAAAAAAACATAATCGCTTGCATATGTATGTATAGAGAATATCGACTCTAATGCCGATACATATCTATGTACATACATGCTGCTTACATACGGGTAGTAGATGAACATTTAATTTTATTTAAAAGCAAATAGTTTCAAAGGGCGGAAAATAAAAGTTTCGTTTATGGAAGTCGGTAAGCACTGTGGGTGATGACAACAAATAAATAACCCTAGCAGCGATAATAGAAAAAAGTTCAGATGTTGCCAAAATGCTGCAATAATAACTGGATGTACACGAAAAAAAATCTATACATATTCAGGTCATAGTACATGCTTACATTTCCTAGGAAGCATATAACTGACAATTACGCAAGAGACACAACATGATTTAAACAAAAAAAAATTTAAAGTTTTTTTGTCTAACATAACACGCCCATAAACGCTTTCAATTGTACTCATTTGCCTTTAAAATAAAATAAGTCACATCCAAAGGTCTACATACATACATATGTATATGTATTTTAAAGTTAACTGTGACAGTTAAACAATCATAAAATGCAAACACATAAATTTGCGTACAAACTATTATTGGTCGCCATTTCGCGCATGGTTGACTATCAGACTTTCTGTGCTCCTAAATACACAAAATTTTGGCTCTGTTTCGTGCAGGCCACACACATTGTTGCCCCGCGATGTTCTACTTCATTTGCATTGGTACGGAAATGCGCATTTTTACGCAAACACGCAAATGCAACATTATTGACGCAAATAATCATCAAAAATGTTATTAGCAATTTTGGCGTTTAGTTTCTGTTGCCGATGCCGATGCCATCACCGCTGTTGCTGTGAATAATTGAAATGACTGACCGTTTGCTGTCATTGTGCCACAATTTCGTTATGGAAGAATTTCGCCGCTGCAATTTCTTTTTTTGCTATTCGTTGGTGGCAACCAGTGTTGCAGCCGCTGACGCAACTGTGTGCGTTGCCAATCACAACGCTGGCGGGGCACAGTGAGGCGATAATAGATGAGATTCAAAGTGAAACAAATACATAGATTCGAAAAGACATTTCCACAATGGAAAGTTATGTTTTAAATAGTTTTGATACCGTAATTCGGTAGTTTGCTACGCTTGTATTTAGGTGGAAACGGCCGTAAGTTTTCTGCTTTTTATCATAACTAAAATGCTTACGTGGTAAGGTCTATGTTTATCCCAGATGCCTCAAATATTATACATACACACTTACATACATGCTTCAGTTCTTTTTCATTGAAAAATGTATGGTGTCTGCCTCCATAAGAAGAGCGTTGCGGATAGCTCTTGCGTCTAGTTCAGTTTTAGGGATCCTGTGACGAAATCAGCTGCCAGTAGCACAATTTTACTCCAACTGAGTCTTAGGAGCCAGCTCATTTAACTAGCTATACTATTATGAATACGTGCGAAGCGCGATAAATGCTTGCATTCTCGTATCGATGTTTGTCGTATGGAATCCGATAGTTAGCGTAGCTGATTTGTGTTGGTTCACAATAAAATTCACAGTAACACTTCTGACGGTCGTATGGAAACGACAATACGAATACGATCGTGAGTAAATTATAGGGGATCATTTGACTCATGTATATCTTACTGTAATTTGTATCTACATATATATTAATACGCTAACATAATCTTTGTTATCGTTCATTTGGCATTCAACTAAACCGATTTTAAAACCAAGGACACCTTTGCAAAGGTATTTTTCTGTAAATGAGGAGAGTTTTTATCAAAAGTGGTTGAAAGTTACGGCCAAAATTGTCGTATTTGTGTATATGTAGTTGTTGTTGCAAACTGTTCAATTCAGCTAACATTTTTTTTCTATGACCAAATTGAGAAACATATCACAATGTCAAGCTGAAATTGATAATGGTGCCCAAATTACGAAATTTGGGGCTCGTGGAAACGTACTTTTACTTTGGGTTTGAAATTCAACTTTGCAATAAAGATAAATTTGATGATGAAGAAATAAATGATAACGATTAAGACAAAAACCTGAAGGAAAAACTCAAGATAATAACGAAATTGAAATTTTGAGAAATCCATAAGATATAGGGTAATTTTTTATATTTATCGATATGAAGCGAAATTAATTCAGTCATAAAAAATTTAGTTATCGAGAGTTTTCAAGTTATATTCAAGTATTATAATTTATTAGAAATTTATCAATTATTACAATTTATCAAGTAATCGATATTTATCGAAACTCGAGAAATGCGAAGTTATCGAAATTTATCGAAATCCGTCGATTTATCGAATTTTGTTGTTATTTTAGTGCTATTTAAATTAATCGAGTTATCGCTATGTATCAAATGGTCGAAATTAATCGAAGAACTGGAATATATCGGCAATTTTCAAGTCCTGCCGAGTTGCTTCCCATTTAAAGAACAAATGACTTGAATTCACTATTAGTTGACGCGTGTAGAAGCAACATAAAACACAAACAAGACGCGAAAAATTTTATTTCATGACTTGATGTGTCTCAAAGGCTTATAAGTTAAACGACGTGCTAAGTTGGAAAACCCCTCCAAGGCTCTTAAAAAAATTAGAAAACGGTCGAATTTCGGCAGAATCTGGCATTCCTACTAATATGTAAATAGACTCAATCTCTTTTTCATGCCAAAGGCTCCAACGAAGTTGTAGTCACATATGTATAGCAATAAAGAATTATCTCAATCTGAATGTCAATCGCATTTTTTAATCTTAATATTTATCCTAATAATCTTAATATTAATATTATTTATATATTAATCATATCTTGCACCACGGAGGGCCATAATATTTTGGAAAGGGCAAAGAATATGCCTTTTTACTAGAGTGTGAGATTTTAAATAAATAACACAGAATTTTCTTTGCCTTTACTTTAGAATCAAACATGAAATGAGAAAGGTGCAATCAAAAGGCGACATTTTTTTAGAAACAAAAACACCATTAAGCACTAAATTATTTGTTAGCGATGAATACTAAAGTACTATGATATTTCAGAGATTTCTAACAGTTCAAGACAAGCAAGAATTATAGGTAATTTAAGCTTTTTTTTGAGTACTGACGATGTAATTAAATGCTTCGCGATTTTCTAAACATTTAATTTTTTTTTCTGATATTTTTTTTTTACTTTCTGGGATTTTTAAGAGCTTTTTGGTTTTTAGCACTTTCCTCAATTTTATGTTTTGTGACTTTTCTTTATTTTGGTATTATTTCCAGATTTTCGAAAATTCTCGGTATTACTTCGTTATACGGTGTTTAAGAAGGGATAAATACTAGGTAATACTTTAATTCTGGCTATTTGTGAAGTCGTTCTCTAATCGAAAGTTACAAAATACTTTTTTCTCAGTACTTACTCCAGCGAAAATAAGTAAATATATTAGCATTTAGTAAAATTAAAGTAATAATCTGAGTATGATTTGTATGCAAAACACCATATTCAACCCACAGTGCCTTCGTAGTATGTGAAAAGTGTTGTGAAAAATAAAATATTTATTGAAAAGTATAACTTTATTATATCTGACATTCATATTTGCATACATTTTTATAGGCCATCGCCGGCGAAATCGGAATGGACAATGTGCTGGACAATATCGCCAATTCGCTGTTCAATGGACTGTTGCCAAGCGATTGGCGCAAACTGGCGCCGGACACATGCAAGCAGCTCGGCAGCTGGATGGAACATTTGCAGGTGAAGATTAAATGCAGAAATGCATTTTGCATTCTTGCAACCTACACAGGCCGTAGCTAAGTTTTTATTTCATTTAAAATATTTACAGTAAAGTAAATACGAACCACATACATTTTTTTTTTCTTTGATTTCATGTTTTTGTTTATTTTTTTTGTGGCAGCCTTTGGCTTAGTACCTGAACGGTGTTGTGCTAACGATTTTCATAAGAAGAAAGCAAATTTGAGAAAGGAGCGAGATTGTGCACAGCCATCAACTTCGTCACAAACCCAATCGTATGTGTGTATGTATGTAGGAACATTAGACTGCATCACTCTCTATAAAAAAAAAATCGGTACTGTTTTTCCATTAGAGTTATAAAACCTATTATATTTTAAGATTTATGTAAAATACCTCCCAATTTTTTTTTTTTTTATGAATACAATTTATTAAGGCATTTTTTTTTTAATTACATCGGATGATAAAAAACAGTTAAAGCTTTAATTTTCACAAAATGTGTTGGTATTAAAAAAAATAATGGGACGTAATTGAGGTTTTTTGCAAAGAAACCAAAAAGGTGAGTTTGGTATAGTTTTGCCTCATTATTTCAAGTTTTGCTTAAACCAATCTGTGAAAAATGGTTAAAAACCAGCATCAAAAATCTCATTATTATGCTTCCGTCGAAAATTTCTTTTAATATTTCTATGCAGATTTTTTAAGCTTAAACTGTTTTGTCATAAAATCCTTTAAGCAAACATTTTTATTCATAAAACTCTCAATTAAATCATAATATTTTTTTTCGAACTATTTTGGTGGACGTCTTCAAATGTAATATATTTTGTAATCCCGGTGAAAAAAACCGCAACTTTTATTGGGGATGCAGTCTAATGTACACACATACATAAATGCATATGCACATAAATATGCATAATCAGAAAAGCAAAAGTAAATAAACAATCCACTTATTTATGTTACATAAAATATTATTGTGGGCCAATGTAATATTACGTACGCATTCAGTGTTGTTGTGCTGTGATTGCTCAGTGCTCCCGCTTCCCTTTTTTTGTTAGCCCACAGCCATTCCCGTTGGTTATTTTAACCGTTGCTGCCGAAAACTGTTAATATGCGCTCATTAATCACTACGGTAATGGTAAATGGCTTTGCCATCAATATGCGGTCGGCCAGTTTCATCTATCAATCACAAACGCTCAGCACCGTTAAGTAGCTCAACGGCTCAACAAACTCAAAGGAATGGCGGAGAAAAATCCAAAGCCATCACCAAAACAATTTATTAATAATTTATTTTGTTTCCGTCTTTCCCGTTTGCACGAATTGTTTTCTTGGGCACCTGCTGCAGAATCGTTCTACACAATTCAAGTATTGGGCCATGTCAGGTGAACCGTTGGTGATCTGGTTGTCTGGTCTACATATTCCGCAAAGTTATCTAACCGCTTTGGTGCAGGTGAGTTATGCGCTGTGATATATACTACAATGATAATAAAAGACAAAAAAAAAATTGAAAAGTGGCTAGCAAATAGTGGTTTAGAAAAAAGCCCTAAAAAATACGAAAAATAAAAATATGAAGAATAATGTTTATTTAATGCACACTTAAAGAGGCTTATCAGAGATAAAAATTAAAATATAGAATTTTTGACGTTAGAAAAAATGTTAAAGTTTTTTTATTGAATATATTTTCAAGCGTTTGTTTTATTAAACAGGCGGAGTTTGGGAGCATATAAAAACTACATATAATAAAACTGCGTGCTGGAAATTTAATTGGACTGGCACTACTCATTTCCATCTAGCTAGCGTCTTATAGAGAAGCCACATTGAGGTACTGTTTAGTCAGAAATCGCTTTATCCAGCCACTAAACGGCCATTTAATGCAGTATAAGTAAAGATCCCCGGCCGTTACTTGGTACAATTTTGAGACATGGGGCTAATAGACTATTGGTGGAGTTCGCCGATCCAAACAGCTAGCTCACATCTCCTTTTGTTCTGGCCCCGTCGTTGAGCCTGACGATGTCTCATTACCAGGTACTCCGACTGATCTGGCACCCAGGGTAAAACAAGTTGTTGTGTACTTCAACACGATTTGGTCTAGACTTAGATTACTGAACTAGGTTTGAAGTATTTAGACATATGTATAAACTCGCTCTCTGTTTTCAACCACGTAGTCCACAGCCTTTTGCAGGAAAATCTCCCATACAACACACAACGCAATCGTCGTTTGCAGTTTGGTAAACAGGTCTCCGTCCAGCTATATGGGCGTTCGCCTCGACTCCTATAGGGCCTGAGCGCTTCCTTGCGCTCGGAACTAGCACAATCATGGAAGAGCTCAGGACGGGGAGTAACAGACTCAGAGAACAAAAGTGGGGTAACATCGTAGGTCTACAAGCTGCAGTGTTATCACACCACATAGAGGTTAAGTATAATAACGGTTGATCTGATGGGTCACTCCAGACAGCATAAGCTAAATATCTGGTCGAAGGACTTACATCGCTTCTGTCATTCGATCGAGAAGACTCCACTCCCCCTGCTTCGCGAGTGCGAGGTGTTTGCAAGATATAATGTATTTTTCGCAGCGTAGTATTGCGAATGACGCACTAGCCATTTTAAAAAATTATTACCAAATGTTGGCAAAAAAAAATACTTTCGGGGCTTGCTACTCTCTGTCAAAATTTCCATAAAATTTCATCAAAAACTTTTTCTGGTTTAAATAATATTGCAAAAATAAATGTACATTATACGAAATTATATTAAATACTAAATATTTTAAGACTCTCTCATAACTCACTTTTTTTGCTTAAACTCTTTGCCTTATCAACCGCAGATGGCATGTCGTAAAAACGGTTGGCCGCTAGACAGATCCACCTTATATACCTGCGTCACCAGCTACTTAGATCCTGATGATGTGGAGGAGCGGCCAGCAACGGTAAGTACATATGTACAAAGACAAACAGCCAAAACCGCCAAAAAAATTACACATGCATAAGTGAAAAAAAAAAAAAAAAGTATTGGGAAAACTCTCGCGCACAGGTCGTTGATTCGTCCATCAGCTTTTTTTTTGTAGTACTGTGACCACAACATATCATCCAACCATCTACGGTAAAAGCTTCACTGATTTCCATATGTATCAGGCACAGGCTCACAAAAGTCAGCTACAACCTGAACTTCACTAATTTCGCAATTAAAAATTCTGTTTGCGCTGACCCATCCGTTCAACGCAGCATCCAAATAAGCTTGCGCGCGAACAGATGCACACTTACGAGTATTTACATAAGCTTTTTACAAAAAAAAAAATCTCTTTTTTATTTTGTTTTTGCTCGTGACCGCTTTTCGTTAAATTTCGCCTCCACCGCAATGACGGACCACGCGCACATCGTCGCCAACTACAATAATTACAACAATGCTGTTGACAACCACCTTTACCGCTGCTATGTTTGGTTGTGTGTGTGCGCAGGGCTGCTATATTCAAGGTCTGTTCCTGGAGGGCGCACGTTGGGACATGGATATTATGCAACTCGCACGCTCACATCCTAAAATATTGGTGGAAGAACTTCCTATTCTGTCTGTGGTGCCGATAGAAGTGCACCGCCTCAAATTACAGGTGAGTAAACTGAAGATACAAATTATGCGTAGTTAGATTTTCGCATTGCATACTTATATCGTTACAAGTACTTGCACATCCTCCCATATACATATGCATATAGTATGCACAGTGACTCACAGAATTATTTTGCGTTGATTTTTTTTATTTGCGATATCCAAAAAGCGTTTCCAGGTCTATTCTGCACGTTACCGAAGATTTTGTAACCGGAAAATTGTATTACCAAAAAATGTTACCAGTTCTTGTCACCGCGATTCTAGGTACATTGGTAATGCAGTTAAAATATTCAGCAATTCAGCTATGAAGAATTGTGCAAATCGTGGCCTTGCATATTTCACGGGGCAATAATTTGTTACCAGCTTATGAGATGGTAACAAAATTTACCGGTTACAAGAGTATACAGAATGCGAAAAGGGTCTAAAAATTGTCAGGAACTTTATTTACCGGTTACAAACTTTTTATTACCAGCGCAGAATAGACCTGTTCATGGTAAATTTTTATCTTTAATTGTTTACAAAGATATCGCTCATTCTACTACTAAAACCATTTATTTAAATCAAAATTTCAAACTTTTGAGAAAAGTAAGGAAAATTCATAAAATTTTTTCACCAAATTTCAAACGTGTTTATCAGATGTTTTTCAAAAAATTGGAGTGTACAGTTTTTTAGACCATTCAAGCGATAACAAAATCGATAAAAATATCAATAACAAAATCGATAAATATATCGATAAAAAATTTATGTAAATATCGATAATAAAATCGAAAACAAATTTGATAAAACATCTATAATAAAATCGGTAAAAATATCGCTAAAAATCGATAAATAAGCGATACCAAGATTGATAAAAATATCGATTACAAAATCGATAAAAATATCGATAGATAAATCCATAAAAATATCGATAAAAAATCGATAATACTATTGTTTAAAAAGTCTCTGATAATATCGATTACAAAATCGATAACAAAACCGATAAAAATACCGATTATTATATCGATAATCTCCAAAAATAGCGATAGCAATATCGATACAAATTTCCATAACCAAATCGATGAAAAAAAAAATATATAAATAAATAAATTTTGGTAAAAATTATTATCATAAAATTTTTATGATAAAATTTTGAAGCCGCTTTTGATCAAATGCTGTATCTCAGTAGCCGCTTCACCAATCTTTACTAAACTCCGTACGAGCCTTGCCTAGGGTCTAGCCATGAAAACTGTTGAAAATCTTTGAAATCGGGGAATGACCACGCCCACTTACATATAACGGTAATTTACAGAAACGGGAAAACTGCGATAAATCAGTAACTATTTAAGCTTATTCACTTAAAATCGGTGACTGCAATAACCACTTAGCAGAAAATTAGATTATTAACAATTTTTGGATAGTGGGCGCGGCGCCCAAGTGTGTATCTCGGTTACCGATTTATCAAATTCTATCAAACTCGGTAACCTTGGAACGGAAAACCAATTCCTTAAAAATTTTTCAAATCGGACTAAAACTACACCCGCTTTTCGTATGGCGGTAAATTTCAGAAATACGAAAACTCCGATTTTTCAACAATTGAGCACGCCAATTTAATCCAAATTAATAGCACTGGTCTACAAGGGTTTTGCGAATAAGACGGGACCTGGTGTTTCCGAACGGATTTTTCGTGCTGAACACGAATCTGGGGTCCAAAACTTCCCATCACGTCACGTTTTCGAGAAAAAAGGGGTTGAAACCCCTAAAAACAGCGTTTTTGGCCATTTTTGAAAAATTGTAGAGCTGAACCCTGACGTGCTACAAACTTTGTATATGTCAGAAATTAAAGGCTAAATTGTGCCCTTTCGAATGAGCCCTATGCCGAATTAATCGCATGCACCCTTAGATCAGGGGGTGTATTTGTGTCTAGGAGTCCAGGGAAAATTGATCGCAGAAAGAATTTCATCTTAAACGACCATATAAAATGAATGATGCTAAGGTCTTAACTACATTAAGAGTCGCTGATTACGAATCTGAAGTTAGATTTTAAAAATTCAAAATGGCGGATCCAATATGGCGGACTTAAAAATTTTTATTTAGCGAATTTCAGTTTATTTTTTATATCCACCATATTCGACCCGTCATCTTAAATTTTTAAAATCTAACTGCAGATTCGAAATCAGCGACTTTTAATATAGTTAAAACCTTGGCATTATTAATTTTCTATGATCGTTTAAGATTAAATTCTTTCTGTGATCAATTTTTCCTGCACCCCTAAACACAAATACACCCCCTGCTTTAAGGGTGCACGCGATCAATTCGGCATAGGGCTCATTCGAAAGGGCACGGTTTAGCCTTTAATTTCTGATATATGCAAAATTTGTACCACGTCAGGGTTCAGCTCTATAATTTTTCGAAAATGGCCAAAAACGCTGTTTTTAGGGGTTTCAACCCCTTTTTTCTCGAAAACGTGACGTGATGGGACATTTTTGACCCCGGATTCGTGTTCAGCACGAAAAATCCGTTCAGAAACACCAGGTCCCGTCTTATTCGCAGAAAAAAAGTTGAAATTTGTAGACCAGTGTAGTTACAACAATCTCTTAACAATAAATAAGACTGCTACAGTGACTACAAAGGTGTATCTCGGTAACCACTTTATCAATTTCTACCAAACTTTGTTCAATTATATCATTAAGTCTAACTCAGCATATTATCGAAAACGTTTGAAACAGTCCCGATTATCATGCAAAGGTAGTTTAGAGAAAGTTGAAAAGTCGATATTTGATACCTGCGCCGGGTATATAAAGTTCGGATTCGCACGAATTTATACTTTTTCACTTATCTTGTATATATTTTTTTAAATTTTCATTTATATTAAATTTCGTGATGAAATCTGGTTCTTTATACAAAACTGAAGATTATGAGTTTTCTAAGATAAGTATACCACCATTTTCTACCCAAAAAAGACGTTTTTGTCGAAATATGTAACAACTCGT
>NW_023464467.1:0-10828 GCF_013731165.1 Rhagoletis pomonella
AAAAAAAATTCATAACTCAAATTATTGTAGAGTGCACCCCATAACATTATACTTAAATATTGCGCAATACTCAGAGCTACCATTGTGATTTTTTCCAATTTTTTTTGAGATGGCATATTTTCAAAAACTAATTTTTTTTATCAAAAAATTTTTATGTGGAAAATTTTTCAAGAAAAAAATTAAAAAATATTTTTTTCGTAGGGAATTTTGATGTGTGTATGTGTGATTTTATCGATAATGACGTTTTAATTGCGTATGCATGTTCACTTTGAGCAAATTGTGAGCACTGGTTGGGGAAATCTTCGGTAGATTGGGCAAATCGCTAATTGGGCCAAAATTAGAGCCCAATTGGGAAAAACGCATTATGGGGTAAAATAGTTATAAACGTTCTCTGGTTTAATATCCCATTAAATTCTAGGATAATAATGTGCAAGGCTTAAATGGTTAAAAAATCGCGTTGATTTTTAATATATTTTTTCTGACTTCGTGACGCATTTTTTTCATGCAAAATTGTCGAATTTATTGTTTTATTTATTATCATTATTTTATCATACGAAGTCGTTTGCGCATCAAATTTGCCTCGTAAATTTACGAGGGGCTCGTAAATAGAGCTCCATACAAATTTTGACAGTTCTTTTACGAGGCTCGTAAATTTACGAGGTTTAGGAGGCTTTTATGAGTTTAAGGGAAGTACTGAATTTCCACTATGCATTTCATGCCAAAAATTCTAATGGAAAAGTTGACCATTAAAAAGTAGCCATTCAATTTATTACCGCATTTCATTTTTTAAATGCCCCCAATTTTTATAACTTAAATGCCTAATGGAAATTCAGCATTAGTTTTTGTTTTGTTTTTTGTTTCCAAACAACAAATAGAAAACTCTAAGTTACAGAAAATATGAATCGCTTTCATTCATCCATTCATAGAGTTGGTGCTTCTTTTATAAGGAAATTCATAAGCCATATGGCCAGATTAAGAGCATGTAAAGTTTGTAACCAAGAAAAGCAGGGGTTTTAAAAATTTTATTGGATGAAAACTGCCAACAATTTATTTCCACCAATAGATCATTTATATGATAGATACATAATTAATAAAGGTCTATAAATCCTCTTTTCAAAACAATTGTGATTTTACGGATGGAAAATAGTCACAATCAAGTACGAGAATAAGGTTTTTTTTAAACATCCTTGGTTCAGGAACTATAAGAGAGTACTGGATGCTACGTACAACCTACACTATGTTTTGTTTCGGATGTGTTTCGTGACTTTTTAGTACCGTGTTATTATTTAATTTGGAATGTATTGTATTGGTTTCTTAATACTTTAAAGGTTCATGAAGTTCACTAGGATGTTTTAGCTCAATACAGGTTTATTGGTTATTTACAGCGTGTTAAAAATACTACTACTTTTTTTATATACCTGCATGTATGCAGAAAAGGTCTCCATCAAAAAGTAAATTTTGGAAAAAAAAATTTTTTTACCAAGTATGAATGGGTTAACGCACTCAGAAAAACGGTTAGTTTCGACAAATACAGATATTTAGTTTCCGAATATTGACAATAAATACTTGGGAACTATTACCATACGTTGCAATATTTCCGTCTTTTCCACGCAATTCGCTGTCAAATTGAGAAAGAGAAATTTTATTTCGATGCGTGAGCAGCCAGAAAGATCTTCCTGCCACTTTCAGTAAATCAGTTTCAGAAATAAAAGTTGCAAAGTGTGACTGCAACTGCAGAGCGAAAATCGATTTCGGAAATATATTTAAACTTGCTCATGCTGCACTAGGAATTTTTATTTCTTCTGCAAGTGCTGTCAAATTAATCGAGTGTTGCCTTGTGGCACTGATCGTGAATTTGTGTAAAATCACAAAAAATATTGTTGAATTATATCAAAAATAATTAAAATATATTATTTTATTTAGTATACTAAATCGTTGAATTATTGTTCACATGGAAAATATGTTAATTAAAAACTACTAGCCGGCCTCGTAAGCACGCCACGCCACGCGCTGAATGTGTAGATATTAAATAAGGCTTGATTGACAACTAAACAGGTTGCAAACCTACTAAATAAATAATATATAAATGCACACCTGGAGGCCAAACCATTTCATTTTACACCTCATTTCTTGTAACTTTTCGCACAGGTTGCAAACTTCTTTGAAAAATAAAACCTTACTGCAAATTTCATTTGACTCCAATTTTTTTTTTTAATTTATTGAACTGTGCAAATCTAATGTCATTAACAAAAAATTCCTGGCGTATTATACATAAATAATTTTTAAATATATGGCAACCCCACTCAAGCAAAAAATAAAAACTTATTGCACATGCAGGGACCATATCCTTTCACTTGGTACCTCAGTTTTTAGTCCAACAAACGCTGAAGATATTATAATTTTTAAAAAGAGGAAATCCTACTCAAAAAGTAATACAGTATTGAACATCTAAAAGTTCTTGTAATCCAACGAACGGTGCGGATCTTATAATTTTTTAGACAGGTGGCAACCCTATAGGAATTTAAAGTACTAAAGATAATATTCCCATCGGTACAGATCATAGGTTTTTAGAAATATCTCGACTTTCCTTTGTACTATGTATAGAAGATAGTAATTTTTTATTAGGTGGCAACCCTATTCAAAAAATGAGCTTTTGTACATGCGAAGGCCATGCCCTTTCATTTGGTATCTCATTTTGTAATCCAATGAACGGCGAAAATATTTTAGCCTTTTAAAATGTGGGAACCCTATTCAGAAAAATAATACATTATTGCACATGTAGGGTCTAAGTCTTTTCGTTTGACAGTGGCGGTGCAGAGGTGATGCCTACTCTTATAATGATTAAATGTAGTACTTTTATTAACAGGTGGCAACCCTATTCAAAAATTCAAACATTAGTGATTTTCTAGAGGCCTACCCCTTTTATTTAACACCTCATCTTTTGTAATCCAACGAATAGTGCGGATCTTGTAGTTTTTTATACAGGTGGTCACTCTCCTATCGATACAGAGAATATAAGAGAAAATCTCGTCAAAATCTATTCAGTAGTTTACGAGATTACCGCGTACAAAGAATCTCGACTTTCCTTTATATTATGTATAGATATAGATATTTTGTAGTTTTGATTTTTGCTTGTTTTTGGGTTTATGTTGTTTTGACCAAATGAATTTGACATTGCTCTCAGAAGAACCATCCTATAAAGTCAAATTGAAAAAATTTGTATGAATTTTGAATCGCTTGTTTATATTTTTTGGCATTATAGTACCCTTAAAAGAGTGGCTACCTAAGTTGTCAATTACACCTTGATTAATACACCTTGGCTTTGACTGAATACAGGATTGCGAGCATTGTTGGTGCTGGATTAAATTGTATAGTATCCACAGAGGATTGATAAATATATCTAATAAAGATAAAGAAGATAATAATAATGGCAATAATTTTTAATAATATTTCTTTCTTTTTCACCAGCAGCTTACGTCGACTATTCAGTTTTCGTGTTTTCGTTCTCCCATGGTTGCATTTTAGTATCCAGATTGGCAGAAACTCATGCGCTGTGGGAACAGCCAAAAAGCGATATAAGAAATTTTTCCTGCAATTCCCCTTTCGGAAATTAAAAACCTCTTTCGGAAGACACTTTGCATGCAAGGTGTGACTGCTCTTTAGGGTGGTCCAGAAACAGTAAAGCCGGAATTGTAACAGGCTAACCTAATATTCACGCACGCCGCCAATTCATTGTCAAAAATTTCTCATGCACATGCAACTTGTATGAGATCAACCGAAATTGAACGGCGTGCGTATGAAGCTAACTCAATTTCCAATTCTTGTTCTGCGTGACATTTTGATTTGACGTTTCGCTCAATGAAATCAAATGCAAACGCATGCAAGTCAATTTCGGGTGACGCAAAAAAACAAATTCGACGGCATGCGTACCAAAACGCAAGCCGCGAATATTAGGTTAGCCTGTAATGCTCTCACCCCCTAGGATTGTTCTATATCGAAAGAAGTACACCCCCATAAACAATTGGGTATTATTACTGGGAATGTCCTGTAGATAAACAGAGTTTTCCGATAGAAAAATATTTATTTTTAAGAATTCTATACCATTTCTACGAAAAGTTGTTTTTTCCCCATTTAAAATACATGGAAAACTTTGGGCGCTTTGAGCGACCTCCAAATTTTTTTCGATTTCAAAATAAAAAATAGGGGTATATTTTTTTGGCATAGAACAATCCTAGGTGGTGAGAGCAGAAAAATTCCGACTATAATTTTTCACATGCATTTTTGGACCACCCTACTCCTCATGCAACTGCTTTCTGAAATTTCTCAATTTTACAGCCTTTTCGAAATATATTGCATACGAAATATATTGACACGTCTGACACGCTCTTAATTATAACTAAATATATTAAAGCTTGTGATATTCATTTAAGTTTGTAAAAAATTGTTAATTTAGTTGAAGGGTTTGGTAAATACTAATTAATATTTCTTTGAGGCATATTTCTAAAAATTACATTCAACTTAACGTTCATAAAAGGATGTTATTAAGCTCTGCTAATGCAGATAGTACGGTGTTCACATGAGGCGATTTTACAGGAAACTTTTAGTTGAAAGCAAAAATCGGCTGGTGTGAACGGCCTTTCAACTAATAGCTTCCAATGAAGTTGGGGGCATCCATCTTTTGATTCAACTAATCGCCTCTAAAATTGCCTTGAAAATCGCCTCATGCGAACACTGTGTTTAGCTGAGGGAGAGCGGGAGACCAGGTTTAGAGTTGTGGTCGAGTTAGAGTAGTAGAGGAGGTAGGGATTACCTTTGCGAGTAGTTATGTATCGAGCTCAATGAGCCCGTATGGTGTATAGGTGCACATCAAGCCAACCACGCACTCCATATGCCTGCTATGCGAGAGAGAGAGAGAGATATGTGGGCAGGCTGATGAAGCGGTAGCGCAAGATGTGACCCTTTTACCATGTATCAATTGGGGGACTCCATTGGAGGAGTCATGCTCTGGCCGCCGTAGGCTGCTATGCAATGAGCTGGGATTTATTCAGGGATGCATTCATGCAGAGCCCCAGTGTGGCTTGTAAGCCGTAGCTTACTACCATACCAAAAATTACTCCGGGAGTGGAGTGGGAGCGATGCTTAAAGCACCGTGTGATAGCCAAGCTAGTTGAGCGTTGACCATAACTGAAAATGCCAGCGACTTATCAGTTCACTAAGTTCAGCGAAGAGATATTTGAGAATTGCATAAAAAAGGCATACCCAATTAAGAACGAGCGAATTATGTACTTTTAAACACAAGTGCGTGTGTTTGTTCGTTTCACTTGGTTTTGGGCGGGAGTGCAATACAAGTTCGTGTGTGTGTTCGCTGCACTTGGTTTATGCGGGAAATGCATAAGTCGCTTAAACACACCGTGTAAGCTTTCTTTCAACACATGATTTAGTCATAGTTACCAAATCTTAGTTGAGGCAACCGCGATTTGGTTTGAGAGCGAAAAATATTCATGCTTGTGAGCAGGGTTGCCATTGACGAAGAAAATACTTACCATTCACTTGAAAAAAATCTACCAAACATGAAAAATATCTACCAATAACTTTTTTTTAATAAAACAAAACTTGTTCGTTATTTTAATAAAAAAAATAAAATTTTTTATAGGGCTGTGCGATTAATTGATTACTCAAAATTTTAATTAATCATAAAGTAAATAACTCAATTATTCGATTAATTGGAAATTATGATTACTCAAAAGTTCAGTTACTCGAGTAAGCAAGATTTTTGATTAACCAAAAAAAAAATATTTGAGTAAGTTGCTTTATGATTAATCAACATTTCGAGTAAAATGAGTAATCAACATTTCAACTCTTTACATATGTATTAAGTAGTTAAAGTTCCTTGATACTTTGAAAACAACGTAAAAAAAGAGCAGTGAAAGTGAAAGGAGGCAAAAAATAATTCATATAGTAAGTGTTTATTGTGCTTGTGCTTGTGTGAATGTGTTTTATACATACATTTCTATTACTTGACGTTAGTTTTGTTGTTGCCATTCTTTGGACTAAAAATTTGGGTTTTTGCGTTACTTTACTTTTTCCTGTTATTCTCTTTTAGTGAGCGCATTTTGCTTACGCTCTTGCATTTTGACACTTTTCAGATTTTAGTCCGAAAAGATAAGGAATGGACCTATCGTGAGTAAAAAAATGGCTTAGTGATTTTTTTAATATTCACAATGTTTTCCAAGTAAAAATTTGTTTGTTATTTTTTTGTATAAACGATTTAGGAACTAAGAATCAAAAATTGTGCACGGCCAAGTATGATATACATTTTAATTTATTATATTATATATTGTTTATAAATGAATTATTATAAATCATATGTTTTGAGTTATATGTTTTTGAAAAAAATACACCGCAGTAATTTTAAAATTTCAAATTATATTTCTCGACTGAAAAATAAGATATTCGAGCTAACTCGACAGCGCACAGTGTGCTTTTTAACACTTCATGCCAATTAATTAATCGCAGCGCTTTCGAAAGAAGCAATATTTTGATATGAAACAAAATGGCTTTGAAAGCTAATGTAATTGCCTTTCAAGGAAAAATATTACCATTGAACCACAATCACTCCTTGACCTTAAAAAAGGTGGTCAAAAATAGTGTTCTTCGCAAAAAACATGCAAAATCCAACGGATTATTAAAAAAAAACATAAGTTCACAACAGAAGAGTAGAAAAATGTGGAAATCCATCGAGACAATAACCAGATTAAACTGAACTGTTATTCAAAAGCCTCATCCAGGAAAAGGAATTTTCATTCAAATCATCCCTGGAATCAAAAGATTACGGCCATGAACCTAATTGAAAAAATATATAACAAGAGAATTTAAAGCATCTTGTACAAAAACGGATACCCTAGCGCGCTCATAGAAAGACTTATAGCAACAATAATTAACAAAATAGAAGGCGCGAACAACAATATGAAAACTAACAAGTAAGAAAATCTAAGTTCGGGCGGAGCCGAACATTAAATACCCGGCGCCAGTATTTAATATATGACTCACCTTTCCGAAAGCTACCGATACATGGTAAGCTGGGGCGTATCAATTTTGAATAAATTAGAGTCCTTAAATTTCGAAATTTTAAAGTTTCAAGCAGTTCTGAAATTTAGTCCGATTTCACTAATTTTCAACGTTTCGCTTTTATGTGGCAAGCACAATAACCATACTGAGTTTGGTACAAATTGGTAGAACGGTTACCGAGATACATATATGTGCGGTGCCACGTCCATTTTCCAAAATTTTATCACACATGTATTTCTTGGTTAAGAATTGATGGAAGCATCAATTTTGAATAAATTAGCTTTAATATTTAATGATTTATCGAAGATTTCGTATTTCTCTAAATTACCGTTATATGGGATGTGGGCGTGGTTATTGCCCGATATTAAAAATTTTCGGCCATTTGGTATGTTGTGCGAAGGCCAATAACTGTGCCAAGTTTGAAAGAAATTGGTGCATCGGTTACCAAGATATACGCATGTAACCATAAGTAGGCGTGGCTACGCCCATTTTCCAAAAATTTATAATATCCTTATTTTTCGTCTAAAACTTATTGTAAATATCAATTTTGAGTGAATAATCTCCAGGAGTTACTAAAATATCGCAGTTTCGTATTTCTGAAAATTACCGTTATATGGGAAGTGGGCGTGGTTACAGTCCGATTTCGCCCATTTTCAATACCAACCCACCTTTGATAAATGGAAACCTACATACCAAATTTCGTTGAGATATCTCAATTTTTGCTCGAGTTATCGTGTACACGGGCGGACGGACAGACAGACATGGCTTAATCGACTTCTCTATTCATTCTGAGCATTTACATATGTATACATTTGTCTATATCTATCTCGATTCGTTTTGGCTGTTACAAATAACCGTTATGTGAACAAAATTAATATACCCTTGTGCACAAGTGCGCTCGGGTATAAAAATGACGATAGAATATTTACTGGCATAACATACATACCAGGTTTAACGGACAACAAATCACTAGGCAAGTTTATACAAAACCAAAAAATAAGTTTTGCGTACCGACCGCATCGCACACTCAACACAGACAACAAAACAAAATACAAAATAAACAAAGAACAACAACACAACGTCATATATGAGATAAAATTTAATGGCAAAGAAGACGAACGCTGCAGCAAAAGTATACATAGGCATGACCATGGTGTAATAATAACAAGGTGTTGTCAGTAACTTAACCTCACTTTTTCGGCAGGTCTATTCCGGTCACGCATTTTAAAGTAGTAGAAAAAGTACTAATTATTTACCACTTTTAATCCGTTCGTGCATACTATTTCAAATTAAATGTAGAAAAATGTTTAATTACAGGCTTATAAGCCTGAATATATGTTTGTATCTTAAGCTCCACACAGGTTGCACATATATTGTAACTTTTAAAAAAGTACAGGCCGTAAAATAAAGCAATTTCCTATAAAACTGTAAATGATTTTTTAAATAGATTAGTAATAATAATAATAGATAGATTGGCGCTTACACATTTGGCCGAGCTTCTCCTCCGACTTGCGGCGTGCGCCTTGATGTTGTCACACAAAGCGGAGGGACCTACAGTTTTACGCCGACTCCGAACGGCGATTGCATTTTTATGAGAAGCTGTTTTGCATGGCAGTAATACACTAGGATGTTTGCCATTGCCTGCCGAGGGACGACCGCTGTTAAGAAAAAACCTTTTTTCTATATTTTTTGCTATGTTGCTTTGACCAGGGCTTGAACCCAGCTGCTGCGGAGTGGAGCGCGCACTGCTTACCACTACGCCACAGCGGCTGACATATAGATTAAAACACATAAATATCGATAATATAAGCGAAGTCGTAATTTAACCATGCTGCCGCTCTATTCTAGTGTATCAGAAGTCCTTTTGGCTCGATATTATGGCAATGCAGCAAAAGATATTTAATATAAAAAAATCGCCTTTCCATACGATTTTTGTGTACGTCTTTTTCCATTGATAACTACGATATCTTTTATATTTTATATTTTGAGGACAAAAATTATACAAATCCATCAATTTTAAATATTAATATCGTTCTGAAAACACCAAGTTCTTTAAAAATCACGATAAAATGAAATACTAAAATGGAGTATTTTAAATACAATTTCCCAACTTATAGCATTATAAAAAATTAAGATCGGCAGCACCAAAAATAAGCATGCCGATCTTGTCAAAATTACAACAAACACGTCGCTACTGACAACGCCTTGTTATTATTTCACCATGGGCATGACGAAGCGAAAAATTTGAATTTCGACGAAATTTTGCATTTCATCGCATGATTTGATGATTTTGGACGATGTACAGGTGAAAATCGTTGTGAAGCTTGGAAAATTTCGGATAATTGTGAAATTCCTTAGGAGTATGAATCAATAGGGAACAATTTTCTCATATGTTTCACAATCGATCCGAATGGGTGCTGCTTTTTGGAAAGGCGTTTAGAAGGAAGAGCTACGCTAAAACATTCATTTGGTTCGTAGATAGCCTTTTTCCTAGATTAGCATATAGGATCCATTTTTTCCGTTAAATGGGCCCGGGACCGATCTATTCGAAAGTCTTATTTATGGTCCGATTTGCTTGAAATTCGGCACGTAGGTAGCTTATTGCTTGGGTTAACATACATAAGGATACTTTTTTCTGATAGGTGGACCAGGGACCGATCTATTCGAAAAAGTATTTTTTATGGTCCGATTTGCTTGAAATTCGGCACGTTAGCTTATTGCTTGGGTTGTTAACCCCAATATATTTTTTCTGTTAGGTGGACCAGGGGCCGATCTATTTCAAAAAATCTTATTTATGGTTCGATTTGCATGAAATTCGAGATCCGTATTATAGGTATGCGTAGAATAGAGTCGAGTCGTTGTTCTGCAGTTCGAAAGGTGTTTGAAGGCGCCGAAAACATGCGGGTATTGGCTATCTAACAATACTTATTACACAAGCCAACAAAAATGGGGAAAAATTTGATGCAGCAAATGTTAACGCTATTTTTGACAGATTTTTTTGTGCTGATTACGAATCCGTAAGCATAAAGTTTCCATCAGCTCCAGATTTTAAGAAAACTGATGTCAAAGTGTAAAAAAATCGCATTTTTTTACCTACCTTTTATTAGCTCGGGATGTAACTATGTAATATTGATGCGCCTAAAAGATGCAGCGATTTCTATGCTCAAGTTACATACCTGATGACAGTACGAATCAGCGTTGCCAGGTTGACGTTTTTAACGTCATTTGGACTTTTTTGTACCCAGTTGACGTTTGGACGTTTTTTTGTGTAGAAACGGACGTTTTTTGACTTCCCAGTAATTTTTATTTGTTACTAAGGGCCGTTTTCTCATCTAACCTTTAGTTTACCGGCCACTTTATCGTCCCGATATACGAGTTTTCGTTTTCTCATCAGCGCATTAAATTCTCGAATCGATAAACTGTTGCTCACCCGATGCAACCTTTAAAATTTGTACCCAACTTTAAATTTTGGTTTGGTTTTGGTTCATGAGCCAGCTATATTAGATATTTCAACCAAAGGTTTTGGTTTTTGCTAACAGTTGCTCTTGCTCTATATTTGCTTATGTTGCATTGCCAACCTTTGAAATTATATGACGAATGTAGTGAAGTTTCACTCTCGGAACTGTAGTGAAGTTTCACTCTACGAAATAACAAATTTATTTTTACCGGTAAGATAAGAAAATTAAGGGCCGTTTTCTCATCCAACCTTTAGCTTACCGGCCACTTTATCGTCTCGATATACGAGTTTTCGTTTTCTCAT
>NW_023464468.1:0-10825 GCF_013731165.1 Rhagoletis pomonella
ATTCAATACCGCGTATGAGGTGGCTGAGAAAAAAAAAAATATTTTCGTTACCGTGTCTCAGTGCTAGCCTACTTCACAAATTTAATAGTCAATAAATCTAGTATAGGCTCATATTTAATAGGTACAAAAGTTTAGAAGAAAATAAGTTTATTTGCTTTTTTTGTGAAATTTACGCATATTGTACGCCAAGCGACGTTTATATTATATTTATTAGATACTTATATCAGGCCTCTACCTGTAAAAATATACTATTCATACATACATAATATAGGATTGGCATACATGCAAATATAAATACTACATAATTAGTTGTCTATGAATAATTTTATATCATTCAAATCAATTATGTTCTACTCGTCATAAATCTCCTCTCTTATATCTCTCTCGGGGTTCTGAAAAGAGCAGATCTTTCCCAGGAGCAGACATTCCCACGACAGCCGGTTCTACGTACCGGAATGCCTCGGGTTTTACCCGACCAAGGGCTGTTGTTTCGGCGATCTAACCCCGTTTAGGTCGGCGAAATCCATCAAACGTTGCTCGATCCTAGGGCTACACCTTCTCCGCACCCTTCTGCTCAGGGCTGGCATAGAGTCAAACCCAGGGCCAGAAATCTACACCTGCTGCGTATGCCAGAGACGACTGCATACAAACTCCACCTCGGTCAGGTGCAATGCCTGTGACGGGTGGAGTGACCTCCGTAACTACTCGGGCCTGCGTACGCACCGGCAATGGACTACGTCGTTCGTGGCCCCATGCTGTGCGAACCGGACCGCCTCCACGGCAAAACACCACCCGCCTGGGCAGAACACAAGCAACTCACCCACACCCAAACAAACACAATAGCACCCACACACCGCCGCCGGCAACTCCTAGTCCCTCCGGCAATCTGCTCTGTTTGTCAGTCCAGAATATACCGTAACGTGACATCAGTCAAGTGCAACTCTTACCTCGGCTGGTGCCACTTTAGGGCGTGCTCAGGACTTCGCAACACACGAGATGGGACGAGTGACTATGTGGGCCCCTACTGTGCTGCCCCGTCGCATCCCTCCCCCGCGACGCCACCAACCACCACCACAAGGCAGCACCCCCTTTTGCAGCACGTACAGCAGGGGGCCGGCAGGCAACACAACTCTTTAACACCACACATCACAATCGGTCTCCCAAGGCACACAAAGGTGCTACAATTTAACTGTAACGGACTCCAGAGCAAGATCGAGGAGATAACTGTCTTCAAGGGAAGGCACGGAATATTAATAGCTGCGGTCCAAGAGACGAAGTTGCACGGCAATTCAACCTTGTTGAATTGCGCCGGATACAACGTGCACCGTCGAGATCGCGAGCGAGATAATGGTGGAGGTTTAGCGTTCATCACGCACCACACCGTGCAGTATCGTCTCATTGAAGCAGACATCAACCGCAGGGATACCATCCTAGAATGTCGGGGTATTGCTATCCGGTCAGGCGATGTTGAGCTAGAAATATTTAACGTATACATACCCCCTGTCACCAGCTGCCCGGCAGGATATCACCCTGAAATAGGTGCGCTACTCAGAGGTGAAAACTGTATGGTAGTTGGTGACTTTAACGCGCACCACGATCTCTGGCACTCAAGCCTGTCAAATGATCGTAGGGGAATACATCTGGCTGAGCAGATAGACGATTCGACATTCTGCACAATGAACGACGACGCACCCACCAGGATTATGGGCAGCTGCTGCAGCTCGCCAGATCTAACAATTGTCAGCGCTGGTCTGATAAACAGCGTATCATGGCGACCTATGCTGACTTTGGCATCAGACCATCTGCCCACAGTCATCTCGATTGATAAACCTGCCGACAAAGCTGACTGGAAAGGCTTCACGGATGTTAGGCGCCTTCACTGCACTACCCATACCAACCGACGTTCATGTAGGTGAACGTAAGTTCCGCAGGGTTATCACCGCTGCTGCAGCTCGCTTCATCCCGCAGGATGTATTAAGGATCCACGTCCGAATTTTCCTGCCGAAGCGGCTGTTCTAGCTGATGAGCGCGACAACCTTCGTCAGGCCGATCCCGGAAATCCCCGTACTAGGGATCTCAATTCGGAGATTCGGCAACTTGTGAACGTACATAAGCGGAAGAAATGGGAAGAGCATCTGAAGACCTGCAACTTCGCCTCTGGTGCGAGTAAGCTTTGGTCAACCGTGAGGTCGTTGTCCAACCCGACGAAGCGCGACGACAGAGTCGAGATAGACTTTGGTGACCACGCTTCGTCGGATCCGGAGAGATGCGGGAGCTATTTTAGCCGGCAGTTCATTCTGCATCCTCCGGTGGATAAAGCCAAGCGTCGAGTGACCAGAAGGCTGCACAAAATGCCAAAACCTAGTGCGCCTCTTGTTTTCACCAGCGGTGAGGTAAGGGTAGCCATCGGGAAGGCGAAAGCCTCCAAAGCCATTGAACCCGACGGAATATGCATGTTGATGCTGAAAAATTTGGGTCCTGCGGGAGTAGCGTACCTAACGAAGGTCCTAAACCTGTCAATGGCCACTCTCGTCATTCCAGACATCTGGAATATGGGGACAGTTGTCCCACTGCTCAAACCGGGGAAACCAGCCAACAAAGGAGAGTCTTATCGTCCGATAACTCTCCTTTCCCCTGTAGCGAAGACACTCGACGCCCTGCTGCTCCCGTACTCCACGAACCACCTGACCCCAGCGAAGCATCAACATGGGTTCCGTAAAGTGCATAGTACAACAACAGCACTTAACGCCATAAACACTCAGGGCCGTTTGCACCATGTCTAGTTAACGCTAACTGGAGGTACATCCTTCAGTTAAGCACGTTAACTGCTTTATCGATCACATGTTTTATGATGGGTGTCGATAACGTCGATAAAGATGTTTAACTGGGAGTTAGAATTAACTAGACATGGTGCAAACGGCCCTCAGATAACTCGTGGCCTAAACCAAAACCGCCCCTGTGAGAGATCTATTCTACATGTCCAAGGCGTTTGACACTGTCAGTCATTCAACGCTACTAGAAGATATAGAGGCCTCCTCACTCCCACAGGGACTCAAACGGTGGTCGGCGAATTACCTGAGTGGTCGACACTCGTCAGTAACCTTCAGAGACAAAACCAGCAAGCCACGTAAAATTAATGGAATTGATGACTTTTGCTCGAAAGTAAACGGTTACCTCTCCGAACTTTCTCGCTTCTTCACTGTAAGGAGCCTTGCCCTATCCTTGCCCTATTGACGAAGGAGGTCAGACTGCCACTGGGTATTCGCGTCGATGACGTAACAATACCGACGGTGAATAACCCGAAAATCCTCGGAGTTACCTTCGACAGTCGCTCTCCTTCTCGGCGCATACAACCGCAATTGTCAACGAAGTACAGAGCCGCAACAATGTCCTCAAGTCGCTGGCCGGCAGCACTTGGGGCAAAGATAAAGAAACGTTGTTGGCAACATACAAGGCAATTGGCCGGCCGGTTTTGAACTACGCAGCGCCAGTATGGTCGCCGGGGACTAGCAGGACGCAGTGGATGAAGCTGCAGACCTGCCAAAACACGGCATTACGAGCTGCGACGGAATGCTTCCTGATGACGCCTCAACACCACCTTCACGACGAGGCCCAGATGCTCCCAGTAAAGGAGCATAACATAATGCTCTGCAAGCAGTTCCTCGCTGGGAGCCACAGACGTGACCATCCCAGCGGGCAACTGCTCGCGGAAGAGCCCTCGCCACGGCACGTCAGGAGGCATCTTACGAACTGACAGACGAAGTCCAGAGGTATATTAAACAACCTCTGCACCCGACAACCTACCGACAGGCCCTGAACGGCATTCACAGGGAATCAGTCTCAAGTTATGTAGACTCCTGCCCTGTGAATGCCGTTCTAGGCACACAACCACCGGACGTGGACGGGACAGAACTTTGTCTGCCTCGGGAGACCCGCACTACAATAGCCCAACTTCGCTCTGGCTATTGCAGCAGGCTCAACAGCTACCTGAGCAGAATCAACGAGGATGTGCCCAACCAATGCCCGGCATGTGGAGAGTCGCCACATGACTCCCGGCACCTCTTCACATGCCCCGAGAACCCCCGCCCCCCACTCAGCTGACGCCCCTGTGGAAGTCGCACACTTCCTGGGCTTCCCCCTAGCTGAAATATACGACAACGTTGATGCCGCTACAACAACAACAACATGGCAGTAGCGACATTCCCAAAGTTATAATCCAAATTGCCATTGATATGCGATTGAAATATTATCTGTTAGCGATAGTACATACATACATATCGCACGTTTAATATACGGAATATTCTGTTCAATCAATTATGGCGCATTTACATGGTATGAAGCCATATGAACTGTTGATACGCTAAAATAGAGGGACTACATGTTCTAATGAGGAATTCAATGATAACGAGTGGGATGCATATAATAAATTTTTTCATATGAAAAGTTATGGGGAGATACTGTAAACATACTGTTGTGATACTGTTAAGCATATGAAATTATAGCAAGTTGAATTTTCATACATCTTCCCATAAAAAGTTTAACAGATGCAGAGATACCAAGGGGGGTTTTTCCCATTTTGATGCCTTTTTAATATAAAAACCCACCGAAAAGGAGGAAAGCGGCAACTCCGCCATTCACATTCATGTCAAAAGTATGAATTTTAAAAATTAAAAACAATAAACAAACAAATTCAAAACAAAGAAATTCTTTGTACTAGAATTTATTAAATTGAAGCCAGTCACGTTTAGTGGACAATAAAAATACGAAGAACTGTGATAACAAACTTACAACAAGACATTACAGAACATTTTAATGAGCTTTATATCACGTTTAAGTAAAAATAAGCCTATTGTAACTATTGGATGAAAAGGCAATTCACTGGTTTTAATTGTATAAGATTTATTGATATATAAGAAATCGTTTGCTGATACAAGTTCGCTTGAAAATTGTTGGTTAGTTGTTTCGTTGGTTTTAAAATTGTATTTTGCTGGTACGTCTGCTTTCCTTAACGCGCTGAATCAAAAAAGGCCAAATTTTTGTAAGTATCTACATATGTCAAAAAATCAATGATGGCCGCTTAGCTGTCAAGGTTGGCAATTGTGAACCGGTTTAGTGACAGGGTTCCCAACACTCCTCCCCCCGTGAATCTTCCCGAGATTCACCTTCTACGATTAGCCGAGCTAGGCGTGTGGCAGGACGACGTAAAAGTCCGCTGCTTGTCTTCACTTCCGCTACGCGAACCTGGCCGTCTTTTGCGGGGAAGACCTTCGTAACACGACCCTTCTGCCAGTGAGTGCGTGGTTGAGATGGCTCACATATTAGCACTAAGTCGTTGATTTGCAACGCGATCGCTTTCTCCCTCCACTTGCTGCGACAAATGAGTTGAGGCAAATATTCCGTGGTCCACCGTTTCCACAAGCGATCTTTGAGATTCTGCGCTATTCGCCACTGCTTCCTCAGACAAATTTTCTCATCGACCGGATGAGGGGTTTGAGTTGAGTTAACGCACCCGATCAGAAAGTGGTTCGGTGTGAGTGGCTCATCGTCTTCGTGTGACAAAGGCAAGTCCGTTAGCGGGCGGGAGTTTATAATACTCTCAGCTTCAATGAGTACAGATTGTAGGGTGTCGACTCTCGGCGCCACTTCACGCAGCGTATGACTCAGCAAGGACTTCACGATTCTAATCAGCCGCTCCCAACAGCCACCAGCGCTGGGGTTGGACGGGCAATTAAATTTCCAATCTATATATCTATTTGCGGCCTCTGCTTGTATGCGGTCGATGTCGAATAGTTGTTCAGCGTTTTTCAACTCCTTTTGGGCACCGATGAAATTCGTGCCGTTATCACTCCTGATTCTCACGGGGGTGCCGCGACGATTAATAAAATTCCGTAGGCACAGAATGAACGCATCCGTTGAGAGGTTTTCGGCTAACTCAATGTGCGCTGCCCTCACGGTCAAGCAGGTGAAGATGACACCCCACCTTTTCTCCCTTCGTCGCCCTACTGTAACGTTAAACGGTCCAAATAAGTCAACGCCAGTATACGAAAATGGGCGGACATACGGGGTTAAGCGATCAGGTGGAAGTTGTCCCATCATTGGCGCGACGGGGCTGGCTTTATTTATTTTGCATTTTAAACAGTTTCGTTGTACCTTCTTTAAGAGTGTCTTTATGTGCGGAATCCAGAATCTCTGTCTTACGGCGTTGATTGTGACTGCCGTATTCTGGTGGTGGTTCTGTTCGTGGTAGTGTTGGACGATCAGTGCTGCGACAACATGATTTGACGGCAACAGAATCGGTCTGCGAGCGTCGAATGGTAGGCATGTTGCCTCGTCAATGCGACCGTTCAGTCGGCCGTCCTCGTCTAGATAGGGTGTAAGGCCATACACACCACTTTGCCGGGGTAACTTGCGTGACGAGGAAAGCTGTTCGATCTCGCTTGCGAAGCACTCTTGCTGTACCTGTTTGCTCGCTATACGCTCTGCCTGGTCGATTTCAGCAGCAGTTAAGGTCTTCGACAGATGTACGTCAACGGGCACCGATTTCCTCCGGAATAAAAGTTGGGCTCATATGACCCAAGCGACAGTACGTTTCAGCTTTAAATATGAGTTAAATTTAGTAAAATCTATTAGAGTTTTACTTGCCTGACAATATAGTATATAACTCGTTTCAACTTCTTCCAGAAGTCCGCTGGAACGCTCGATAATGGTGGACGGCCAATGCTCTTCATCGTTCTTCAGGAAGTCTGGGCCTTTAATCCAGTGACAGTTTTTATCGAACCTAGGTGGATTTTGCGGCCGCGTAGCGGCATCTGCAGGGTTGATGTTTGTGGGTACCCAGCGCCACTGCTCAGGGGAAGTTGCACTTACAATCTCAGAGATTCGATGGCCCACGAAGGGTTTGTATTTTCTCTCTGAAGAGTGGACCCATTGTAAGACCGTTTGTGAGTCGCTCCAAAACAAAACGCGACTGATTTTAAATTCGTGATTGTGGACAAGCAGTTTACTTAGCCTTGTCCCTAGAACTGCGGCTTGCAGTTCAAGTCGTGGTATAGACAGAAGCCTCTTCGGCGCGGTGCGTGTTTTACCCATGACGAACGTTACGTCAACTGAACTGTCATACACCACTCGGAAATAGCCCACCGCTGCAAAGGCTGCCTGGCTGGCATCGGCGAAAATATGCAACTCAATTCTGCTGCTGTGCGAAATATTGGGTGAGTAGTATCTTGGTACTTGAAACTCTTTGATATTCGGGAACTCCTTCCACCAGCGGGACCATCTTGCAGCCAATTCAGCATCTAACTTCTCGTCCCATCCAATGCCTAGTCTCCAAGTGTCTTGTATGATGATTTTCGTAGTTATCAAAAAGTTCGCTAGTAGCCCAAATGGGTCGAAGACTGCCATCACTATGCCCAGTAGTTCTCTTTTTGTCGGAGCGCGAATTCCCTCTAGCACTGGCTGCGGTACGCGAAGTACTTTATCAGCCGTCTGGTTGCGTTCCATATTAATTACCTCCCTTGTCGTTAGAGGTGTTTTGTTCATGGCTTTCTGTATGTAGCCGCAATTAGAGATGAAGTTCCGCAATTCGAACCCGGCTTCCGAATTGATGGCAACTATCTGTTTGCAAATTTTGATTGCGTGCTCCGGCGTGTGAAAACTAGTCACCAGGTCATCGACATAGTGCTTGTTAATAACAATGGAGGCTGCTTCGGGAAACTGAATTCTGAACCTTTCTGCGTTTTTGTTTTTAACATGCTCTGCGATGCAAGGCGAACAAACTGCCCCGAAGATCATCGACGTCATCATATATTCTTCGATCGGTTGATTGGAGTCTCCATCTCTCCACAAATATCGCTGAGCATGTTGGTCCATCGGTCGTACTTTAACCTGCGAAAACATCTCTCTTATATCCGCTGCTACGCCAATTTCGCCCTGGCGGAATTGCAATAGTATGCGTATGAGCGGCTGGGCCTGCTCGGGGCCCTTTAACAAGACTGAGTTCAGTGAAACCTTATTCACTGTAGCTGCGGCGTCGAAGACGATGCGGAGTTTGCTGGGCTTGCTTGGGTTAAAGACAGCAAAATGAGGTAGATACCAGGCTTGTGCATATGGCGCGCTGATTTCCTGGCTGGTTAGCTTTCTGGCGTACCCTTTCGCCACGTATTTCGACATTTCTTGCTTGTAACGTAGAGCAAATTATGCGTCTTGATGCATGCGCCTTTCTACCGACAGCAAGCGCCGTTCCGCCATTTCTCTGCTACTCGGAAAGTGTGGTGGAAACATTTTCCAAAGAAGCCCAGTTTCGTAACGCTTACCTATTATTCGCGTTGTTGCCTCCAATATTGATTTGGCGTGCTTATCGGCATCAGACTCAAGCTTGACTGATGCAGGATTAAAACCGTAGTTGTCCGTTGTGATGTAGTCCGAGACCAGTTGGTGCAGATGTTGCCATTCTCGCATGTGGAGTACTCGCAGACTTGACGTTGACGCAAGCTTAGTCGGACCATATGCCACCCAACCCAATGACGTTTTGGCAGCTAGCGGACTGCCTATGTCAGCTTGTACTATGGTTGTCATAACACCTAGATGTGCCTGATTCAGCCCAATGAGCAGGACAGGTTTCGTGCTGGGGTAATCTTGTAGCGGCAATTCTCGTAAATATTCGAAGTCGTCTTTTGTAAAGGACTGTTCTGGTAAATTTAGATTTTTCACCGTGCGCACATCTCTCAGCGTGAACCTCTTGTTGCTCGAGCAACCCGCGATCTCTAGACTTACTTTAAATGACTGCTCGGTCACCACTCTATCATCGTACCATTGCAGTGTGAGGGGATGACACTGCCCTTTAACACCAATCCTTTTGGCGACGGCTTCTTCCAGGATCGTTATTGCCGAACCTTCGTCGAACATTGCCAGGACTTCGAACTTACCATTAGGTCCGTAGATATTGACCGGTAGCATCTTAAACAACTGCTTAGTTGCTGCTTCCACAAGGCGACAGTTCAACAGTGGCTGAGTGTTTTCATCTTGTGTAATTTGCCGTGATGTATTTAGTCGGCTTTCGTCGTTGTGCAACAACTGATTGTGGTACCGCTGGCAGCTATTTATACCACACGATCTTTTGGAGCGACATTTCGATGTACTATGGCCTTTGCGCAGGCAGGAAAAGCACAACTGCCGGCTCTTAACAACTTCCCATCTCGCTTGAACACCCAACGCCTTAAACTTATCGCACTTCGAGATTAAATGATCGCCGCCGCACTGAGAACATGCCACCGTCTCTGTTGGTCTTTCGTCCTGGATGTGCATTACACGCAGTGTTGCCAGAACTTTTTGGACGAACCGGCTAAATTGGCAAATAAAACCGGCTAAAAACGGCTAAAATGTTTCAACTTAATTTCACATGTTTTATTTAACTAAATCACGGGTAAAAACACTATTTCTTGGAGAGAAGTTACAAATTCGAGCCGGAAAAAATTTTGCCAACAAGAATTTTCAATTAGGAAAAACATATGATTGTGGCACATGGTTGGATTTTTTGTCGACGATAATTTGAATAAACAAGTTCGTTAAATTTCTTTTGTTTGAAATGCAACCGTGGACACTAGCTGGCAGAAAAACTTACAAATTTACGTTCGTACAGAAATTTGCAAGTTTCTCTACATGAGAGAGAATTTGGGAGCATTTTTTCTTACTATCTGATATCTTGAGTGATAATTCTCGCTAGATTTTCGACGAACAAACCTATTGTCTTCCCTAGAAGGCCTTTTCAGAATGACCGATTCTCAATACACTCAAATAGAAACCAGTACACATAAAAGACGCTGTAAAAATTTTCCTTCAATTTTAAGGCAGTAAAACAACGACCTTAAGCTAACATCAACCGAGGCCATATGTTGACAAGGGATGCAAAATCACAGTTACATAAAAGAACTGGTCAGATCTTTCAGAAATCCCTTCAATTCTGATGTAAAATACGATGCCAAAAGACTGCAGATCACCCATTTAGATGACCAGTCATATGACCGGCAGATATCTCGTAAGATTCCCAGAGAGTTTTACTTTACATAGAAATTTGTGCTCTTTTATTTTCATTTTGACTCACTTCAGTGTTGGTTCCTTTAATTCAAGTTGGCATTCGGTTTTTGGAATTTAAATAAGTCCTCAGCAAGAAAGTTTGTTTAAAAAAATACATGTGTACATAGTGCTTGAAAATATCAATTTTTCCCTTACCTTAAACCTTTGGGAGTGGGCAAAAATGATGTTTTGTAATTTAGGCAGAATTGAATATGCGCTATCTGGGAAGACAATATCTACATGTAATATTTATTCTGCTTATTGGCACTATATCCAAACACAAACGCATCTTAAGTGTCTTAACAGTGAAACAATTTCTTATTTTCTAAGTTTGCAAATAAAACTTCACACTTAAAATTAAGACATTTATAACAAACATTTTATGAAGAAAATCCCTTCTTCGTTTAAAATAAAAATAAGCGAAATCAGCACAATTTCATACAACCCTGCCTGAGATGAAAATTTTCTCCACGATTGGGCTAGTAGCCATTTCTAACAGATTTTGGGTCGCTTAGTCAAAAAGGGAAACATATATACATATTTAAAATTTAAGAAAACAAGGCAAATAGCAAAATCGGCTAAAAACGGCAAATTTTTTTCTGCAAACCGGCTAACAAATCGGCTGCCGGCTAAATCGAAATTTCTCCGGCTGTTTGTTATCGCAACCGGCTAAATCTAGCCGGAAAACGACTAAAATGGCAACACTGATTACACGCCGGGGATTGCTTGCAGATGTATTCTGCTTGTGACTGTG
>NW_023464469.1:0-10823 GCF_013731165.1 Rhagoletis pomonella
GCATGCAGGCATGCTTGCATCCCAAGCTAGCTCGTCGTCGGGGTGGGTCATTTCCGCCTGCCTTGCTGTCAACTACATTAGCAAAAAGTTATTCATGCCTGATACCTAGTGTACTAGTGGAGATGGCTATAGCAAATGCGAAGAAAGCAGAGAACAAAGAGATAGCAACAAATGAAGACATGGTCCTGTCCTGTCCTGTCAGGTGGAGTCATCCCACCCTTCTTCTACGCGAAATTCACGCGAAGCCTTGGGCATTGTCGTGACTCCTCACCTACTTTACAACGCCCCCTAACCTGACATCAGTCCGCTTATCTATAAGTCCGTCATTATACCGTCATTGTCAACGTTTGTACACTCCCACTTCCCCTCTTCTGCACAAGCACAACACCCACACCAAAAATTTCGTGCTTAGCACTTCATTATGAAAACCCCACACTTAAACAAAATCAACCTCAAATCATTACCTTCCTTTTTTCCTCACTTTATTATTACATCAAACTTTAACCCTAATTACAACCAAAGAAAATCCAACACTTAACTCTAAAACTCAAATTCACAATCCAATTTTTAACTATACCTACACGTAATACTTAAACCTAATCTCAATCCCTATCTACTCCTAACATAAAATTCAAGTTTAAATCCACGTACCCTAACGCTAGCTAAATTCTATTGTTATACCTCTAAGCGGTCTACCACACCTTCATTACCGCGCAATCTGAAGAGTTCCTTAATTAAATCTCAAATTCAATTACCCTAACAATATTCAATGAACTTCAAAAATTTACAAAATTAACCTACGGTGATAACCCAATGGATGCATGTATATCTGCAATTACAAACGTATGTGCATGTGCGTATGTAAATATATGTATATATATATATGTATGTAAATAATAATGTAGGCAAATTTCGCACTCACCTTGGTCTCCAGAAATGATGGCGCCAGCACCTGTTTGGGAGAATTAGAACCCTAACATACATACATATAATCTAAGATATTTCATGCATATGCTCGCCTTCAGCCGCGTTGCTGAGGCGTCGACCTAGCAGTCTTCTACGAGCGGGTCATGACAAGCGTGCGGGAAACTCAAAATAATACAAGGGTGAATGAAATTATTAATTAAAAATTTAAGCTACCAGTACGTAAATTAAAGACACAATTAATTCAACGTCGCGATTAATTCAAATTCAGGCCTCAACGCGAAATTTTAGGTTACATCTATCTACATATATATAAACATATGTATACATACATATATGTATATGGATATACATATGCTCATATAAGTGAAGAATAGCTAAAATAAAGTGAAAATACGGGAGCCGAACGAAAGAAAAAACAAAACGTGTTGAGCCCAACCAAAAAAATTTACAATAACAAGGTGAAGTTAATGAGTGGCAAAAACTAGATGCTTTGGGAAAAATACGTACGGCAAAATCGATTTTTACTTAGAAAAATTCCAAAAAGATAAGAAAATGAAAAAAATAACTAAATAAAAAAAATCAGTCTAAAGCAAGATGCTAACGACAAAAATGCGACCATCCTACTACTGGCAATTTGACGTGATAAAATTAAATATGAAAACAACAAAACGGTAAGTAGAACTAAAGGAATGTGCCTAGAGAAAATCTGCTCTACATATATGTATGTACCCTGACATGTATGTACATATGCATAAAAATTTAACCAAAATAGAATATAAAATCCAACTGGAACTGGAACTATGCTCTCGGCGATGCTGTTGATCGACGGCACGATTGAGAGAATACAAAGGTTGCGCCGATCTCGGACCGCTATTCCTCTCTTAACGAATTTGACAGAATCGTTGTTTGCATGACGTCACACTGGTGCAACTTGTTTACGTTTTCCTTGCAACATTTTTTCTTCTTCTTCCATTCATGGTCACGTTTTGGCATTTCTCTCTCGCAATTGCACCAGTGTGACGTCACACAAAAGTTATTCTCAAAAATCCTCTCTGATCGGCGCAATCTTGTATTCTATCATTCTTGGATCGACGGTATATGTGGAGCGATAGTCTCCACTGCTCTCTCGCACACTGCTGCCGTCGATGTTATGGTCCTCTCCACTGTTATGCTCCTCTCCACTGTTTGATGGAATCCACATGTATGTCGTTGACCTACTCCGGCCGAGATATTTCCATCAGCTGTTCCTGGTGATGTTGTTGCTGCTGGCTCTAATTATTAGCCGGGTTATCGGCACTGCTGTAGGGCTTAGATATGGGCCACCTTGTCGAGTCGCTGGGTGACAGTTAAGGTGGTTTCGTATCTTGCATGAACGTATGCACATATGTGTATGCCCGAGTGCGTTTGTACACTTGCGCTGATGCCCGGCCCTTGTTGGTGTGCTTTATTTGCCGGTGCTGGAGGTTGTGGGCCGTGGGTGGTAGCGTTTACGCATATATGGGTGTACGTATGTATTTTTACTTGGCTGCAACTCCAAAGTTTTCTTCCTCAATGCTTGGGCTGATTTTTCGGGTTTAAACTACCGTGTTGTTGTAAAACAATGGAGGTCCTTTCGCTGTGTTAGCAGGCGACCTGAAATCAATAAAAACTTCCATTTAGCACTCTTTGATATATTTAAGATTTTAATCTCGCGTACACTTTTGCTACATTTGAGTCTCACACATCTAGGTACTTGGACATATGCGTATCAAAGGTGTCAAATGAAAGTGTTCGCACTTACCTCCAGATCCAGAATGTGACTTTGATGACCCCAGGTACCGCTAGTATCCTGGTAGAGCACTGGGGGACCGTATTCACTCACTTTTAACTTTAAAACTTTAAACTTTATTACTTATACCACAAGCAACCACTTTAAAATTACACTTCACTTTCACTGTAAAGTACCACCGCAACTTTCGTTTTAAGAACCGCTTGTCTCAGTTTTGGTCCTTTTATATCTTTCTACGTCAAGTGACCGATTCCGTATTAGTTATGTATATATTTACTTATTTATGTACAAAGGAATACATACAAAATACGGTTTAAGTCGAACATTCACACATACACACACACGCTCAAGACTGCTTCACCGAACCATAAGTCTAGCGAACTTTCTCACTCTAACGTACTTTCTTTTGGGCATCATGCATGTGTTTTACATAGAGGTTTGATCGGCTTACAGACATGTAGGTTTGATCGAGTTCGCACGCACACACGCACACAATTTAACATCAAAGTATCTGGCAAGCAGCTGGCGCTACAGGCTCGGACCCGCCGATGGTGCCTGCACCATGGAACGTGTGCGTAAAAGGATAACATTATGAGCTCATTTAAGAGTCGGGAATGAGGGTGTTTCCCTTCCTGCAAAGGTCGACATATATGAGCTTAAATTCATACATCAAATGAGCGTCAATATGAGCCATATTTGACTCTTACTGTTATTATATACGGCTCATTTCGGACTCTTACTCAAGACTCTTTTATGACTCTTATTTGCCTCATAAACGACTCTTTTAGGATTCTTTTTATACTCTTTTATGACACACATTGGCCTCATATGCATCTCATTTCGGACTCTTACTCTGGACTCTTTTATGACTCTTATTGCAACTTTACCTAACTTTGCAAATTTATTACAACTTTACCTAATTAAAAGCTCTAAAAAAGTTATTTTCAATAAACAGCTTTATTATCTACATATGTGCTTGCTGTGTGTTGTATAATACTATATGTATGTATACTAATGCGCACGTTGCTATTAATGAATTTATAGTTTGATTTGTTTTGCTTTATAGTTAACACGGTCCCGTGCAGTTTGAAACCATTTTGTTTTAAATTTCTTAAAATCCGCTTCGTTAGAAAATTTTCTGCAATAGGCTTCTATAAAGATATAATACAAAATACCTAAATTAAAACAATAAAACATCATTTTGAAGAGAAATACCTTTAAACGCAGCAGTTATGGCTAAATTTTAAAGCGAAACTTTATTATCAACATTTTTCCATGTTGTTTGGCAAGCAACTTCATCGATGACTAAACGTTTCCAAACAGCTCTCACAAATTTTCCGCACTCGGGGATGCCAATCAGAAAGATTTCGGTTCAGAAAAGTCTAATTTCATATGCCTATGTTGACAAAAAATTTATAACAAAATTTTCGATACAAATTGCAAAGATTTAATGTTTTTTTATTTCCACAAAGTGCCGGCTCATGATTTAATTCATATATGTGGCCTATATGAGTCGAAAATATTTTGTTATTTTGATACTCATATTTCTTACATAGTAGAACTCTTTTCGGACTCATAAATTCTGAGTGCTCCGAACATGTTTGCGGGGAGAATACAATAAATTAAACTAACACAGTAGGATAAAGTATATAAATAGTTAAGTAAAAAAAATAAGCAAATAAATAATTACAAAAATAAATAGTAAAAATAAATAAACAAAATATCACAGAATTTATGTAGTCAAGTAGTAAAATAAAAATAAATAAATTTAAAAATAATTACCATAATAAATAATAAAAATAAATAAATAAGGAAACTATCACAGTATTTATATAGTCAAGTAGTAAAATAAATAAATAAATAAATTTAAAAATAATTACCATAATAATAATAAAGATAAATAAATAAGGTCAGGTATGCGTAAGTAGTCAAGTCAGTAAAACTAAGTCAAAAGACATGCAACACTTAGCACAAGGGCAACATTTAACAAATATCTACACAGCAAAAATGTCCTTAGCATGGTATACCCCGATCTTCTTTCCACTGATATCACCGAGTTCATACATCGAGTTTCCTATCGCCTTTTAAATAATGCATTTGACCTGTTTTGGGCCTAGTTTGGCATTATAGTTCTCGATTTGTGAACTCTGTTTAAAATTGCGGCGGTATACCACTTGTCCAGTTTGGAATCTCACTTCTTTACTTCGCGTGTTATAAACCTTTTCGTTGCGTTCGTGGGCTAGCTTCAGCTCTTTCATAATTTTTTCCCCAATCAAAGGAATGTTGTCTTTTCCCGTGGGGATTTCGCTATCAGAGTCCCTAAGTGCGCCCAGCTTTCGATATAACTCATACGATGCAGCATGCTGTATCATTGGTATACCAAAGAGGGCGGAATATGGTGAAGTACCAATTGCTGAATGAACCACACTACGAAGGGCGAAAGCGGCGTCACTAACATGGTTGTCCCAATTTTTCTGATTGTCCTTTATATACGATCTAATGATCTGAAGGACAGACCGATTTACCCTTTCGGCAGCATTCGCCTGTGGCGAATAAAACGCAGTTTTCACATGTTTTGTACCATATCTTTCAGCAAAGGTTTTGAAGGTCTCTGATACGAATTGCTTTCCGTTGTCGGAATGAATGTATTCGGGTACCCCGAATACATGGAAAACTTCTTTTTCAAGGAATTTAACAACTTCTGCTGACGTAGCGTAGTTTGAGGAACACGAACTTGGAGAAGTGGTCGAGACTTACAAACACATACACATTACCATTGGACGTACGAGGATAGGGACCCATGAAATCAATGAACAAACGCTGAAAAGGTCGCTCTGTCACGTGTTGTCTGCCCATCGGAGGCTTATGAAAAGAGTTCTGAGTTTTGTTGCCCTTACAAATATCACAGCTTGCTATATGTTTTTGAACTTCAGCGACCATACCTGGCCAATAATATTTTTCTCTTATTCTGGCTAACGTTTTATGAATCCCGCCATGCCCTGCGGAAGGCGAGTCATGTGAGGATTCCACCAGACCCTGCCGCAGCTCAGTTGGCACTCAGACTTTCCAGGCGTAGTCCTCTTGAAGCCTGTCCCCCCGACTGAACTGGGTCTTTTTATAAACGAATCCGTCCGATATACAAAACACCAGCAATTTACCGCTGTTGTCAGTTATAGTTTTCTTTAATTCCTCATATTCTTTCGTTTTGAAAAATAGCGAGTTTAAACAAATATCCATCATTCTGTCGCTTATCGTCATTTCATCCATGCCTACTCTAGACAGCGCATCAGGAACTATGTTTTGAGTCCCTTTGCGATGTTGAATATCACAATCAAACGCCTGCTGTTTAAGGCTCCATCTCGCTAGTCGCCCTGAGAGGTCCTTTTGATGCATTAGCCATTTTAGGCTTGCGTGATCGGTGATCACTGTGAAGGGCAAGCCCTCCACATAAGGCCTGAATCGTTTTATTCTCAAAACTGTTGCGTAGCATTCTAACTCCTTAATGCTGTAATTGCGCTGAGCTTTGTTTAGCTTTGCAGAGATATACGCAATCGGTCGTTCGTTACCGTCCTCGTCTAGTTGGAAAAGCACACCCCCCACCCCGTCAGTCGATGCGTCGCACTGTATGTAAAAACGTTTGTTAAAGTCCGGGTGGGTCAACACTGGCGCTGAAATCAGGCTTTGCTTTAAGCGCTCAAAAGCAGTCTTTGCGTCGTCTGTCATTGTAAACTTCTTAATCTTTTCCTTCGTGAGACAGTCGTGCAGCGGAGCTGCAATTGTGGCGTAATCTCGTATGAACCTCCGGTACCACCCTGACATCCCTAGGAACCTTCTGAGCTGTTTGGGGGTCTTTGGCTCTGGGAAATCCCTCACTGCTTCAATATTTTTGGTATCTGTGCGTATGCATCCATCTCCTACCACATAGCCTAGGTACCTAACTTCTTTAAAACAAAATTTACTCTTTTCCTCATTTATAGTTAGTTTGGCCTCACGCAGACATTTAGCGACCCTTTCGAGCAAACGCAAATGTGACGAAAAATCAACAGAACAAACAAGTAAGTCGTCTAAGTAAACAAACACAGAGTCGCGAAGAGAAGTGGCGATGACCTTGTCCATTAGCCTGCACATTCGTTGTGCTGCGTTGCACAAACCGAATGGCATCACCGTAAAATGGTACAAAGGTCTACCTGGTACAGTGAACGCCGTCTTTTATCTGGACTTCTTTTCAAGCGGAATTTGCCAGAAGGCGTCTTTGAGGTCTATCGCCGATAAAAATCGCGTATTTTGTAGTCTGCTTAAGATCCCGTCAATGTGTGGTAGAGGGTACGCGTCCTTCACTGTACGTTCGTTCACTTTTCTTGCGTCAAGACATAAGCGGTTTTTCGTCCCTTTGATGACCAACGATACAGGTGAGCTCCAGCTACTGTTGCTTTCCTCGATTACTCCCATCTCCAACATTCGGTCTAGTTCGCTGTAAACAAGTTTTTGGATTGCGGGCGATATAGGGTAAAATCTTTGTTTCACTGGTAAGTTGTCGTTGGTCACTTCAATGACATGCTCCTCAACGTCAGTCTTCCCTAGCCCTAGGACTGCGAACGAAGGAAATTGCATTTTTACTTTGTCCAAAGCAAGACTTTGATCCGGGGTAAGTGTGTGTTGCACCGCGTCAAATGATAAGTCACCCTCGGCGGGCACTAAATCTGCAACGACAGTGCTGCCAGAACAAACATTCACTCCTCTGCTAACCACATTCATACCAAAAACTTGCCAAAAATCGACACCCAAATCTTGCTGCAGGCCAGGTACAATAAAAAATTCCATCTCCTTCGCCACATTATCCCATTCCACTGGGAGCGTTATTACACCTGTCACTGCAGTTTCACCACCGTTTGCTGTTCTAATATGTTGGCCCTTGATAGCCATTATCTTATCTTCCTTGCCTTGCGTTTTTTCCTAAGCAACTCGCCCCGGCTCCTGAGTCTAAAAGCGCTAAAACCTCCTGCCCCCCTATTCTGGTTTTCGCAAAAAATCTGTTGTCCCCCTTGATGGTAACAATAGTGGAAATAATGTTATTATGTATCCTCTTGAGATTCTTTTTCTTAGCCCTCATCTTCTGGATTTTAGCAAAGTTCCTATTTCTCTTCTTCCCTATAATTCCCTCACAAAAAATCCGCCTGCGTGCCTCGTCGTATTCGATCTTCCTTTGGTGTAGACTCTTCCTAATAATGCTCCTATCTTCTTCGCTTTTTTCCTGTTCTTTATCATGCTTTTCACTGGTAATTGTGTTTCTACTAAGGACCCTGACTACTTGTTTTCCGGGTTCTCCTCCATCTGGCGTGAGTCCCCGGATATCTCGGCCAGTTTTAAGTTTCCCTGCACTGGTTTAAACACACAATAAGACGTATCACCTCCACAAGAAAAACAAATCATATTATGAAAGGACGAATTACACTTACTATCTTTTTGGGCTTCGGTGGGATTTTTGAAAAAATGGTCAACGGGCATACCACAGGTAAAACATAACATGAGGTGGAAAGGTGATGGACAAAACGAACCAACGGAGGACGAAGACACATTAGGACGACTAGACGGGGACACATTAGGTTGAACACTCACATACTGCTGTGGCTTTTTACGTTGCATTCTACCTATTTCTTCTACTCTCCTATCTTCTGTCTTCTCTAAACTTGGAGCCTCCGTAAACCTATCTCATTAACCTGTTTTGGTCTATTCCTGTTATCGCGCATCACCTTTTCAGCCCTCTTACACTCGCTTTTGAGATCCGCTAGCGTCTCCATTTTTGAGGCGAAAGTTAGATTCGCGAGGTACGGCTTAAGGTTTCCCCTAACAATGCCTACCAACTCCTCTGGTATTTTTTTTCTAAGGCGGAATGTCAGACTGTGAACGTCTCCGTAGAAATCCTCGAAAGACTCCTGAACCTGTTGCTTCCTTTTCATGATTTCCCTAATTATCTCATAGTCTGATTCAGCTGTCTTGAAGTGGTTTAGCAGTTCAGACTTAAGTTCAAAATAGCCGAAGCTCGGGTCATCAGCATTGTCTTCAAGAATCTGCCAATACCACTTCAAGGCATTGCCGGTAACCAGACAATGAAAACAAGTGAACAATTGGTAGTGCGAAATACCGTATTGTTCACGCAACTTTTCGATTCGAAAAATGAAACTTTCGACTGTAATTCCCTTGGCAGATCCGTCAAACTTGACATGCCACTTATCTAGGTCAATTTTCTTAAGATTTCTGGACTCATTAAGCGCACTCGAACTACTTTGTCCACTAGCTCTGCCCTCATCTCGGCTCCGTTCTACGTCTATTGGCCTCTCGCTTCGATTTTCTGGTGTTGACGCCATGCCTGCCCTGGTTGGTTGTGCGTGTGTCGAAGCTTCCACACCAGCTAAACGTTCGTTTATGTTCGACATGTTGCCTCGCATGTGGTGGACCTCAGTCATACATTGAGCTAACATATCATTGTTTTGCACCATCATAGCCATCATTCGGCTCAGCTGCTCAGTATTGACTTCAGACGACCTAGGTCCTCCACCTGCGGACTTCGAACTACCCGCGGCAGCGTCACTAGGTGGCATATTCAGCTCGTCCTGCTCTGACATTTCTAAAATCTCGTCTAGTTTTCGAGAGAAACTAAGGGTATTGTTTGACGTGTTAATGGCTACCTCGTTAGTTATTCTGACCGAAGATTGCGAATTTTCCTCGTGTCTTAATTTCGCAAACACCCTAGCCGTGCACCTGTTAAAATAATCGGTGGGCACGAAGTCCACCGGATATGAAATACCTGTGTCTATTTGGGTGAAGAGAGACCCAACGACTTGGTTCTCTAGAGCTCTCGCTACGCTTCGTGTGACTCTACGGTTCGAGTTCAGCAGTCCTAATCCTCCTGGTACTATTTCTTCACTCTCACGCTCGTCTATTCACACAAATAACTTTGACGATAAGTATTCAGTCACTTTCGCAAAAAGCTCAATTCGGTGACGCCAAAAGATAAAAAAAAATCGATAAAAAAACTAAAATGTTTCCAAACAAATATTCAAACTTCAAAAAAAATAATAATTTAAAAAATTATAATTAACGCTATAAGGGGATTCAGAAAAAAACTAAAAATTCAACTCAACTTCGATTCGGGAAATATACGTTTGTAAGTGTAGGATAATAAGTGCTAAAAAGTATAGTTCAGGTAAACATGCAAAGTGTAAAATATAAAAATAATATTTAAAATTGAAAAGTAATAATAAGGATAAATGAATAAAATTATAAAAAAAGTATAAGACTTTTACTGTTTAACTAAATTAAAAAAAATTAAAAGTTACAAAAAAAATTCAGGTTTTGTTTATTTTAAGGCAAAATTTGCGAAATATTTATTTATATCTTTATATTGAAAAATGTGTATAAAATATTTTTCTTTATGTTATATAAGTCTATATGTATAAAGTTTTGCTTTAGTGTGTGTTGGTGTTGCCTTGGCGAGGTCATTGTGGGAGTGTTGATCCGTGTGTCCACTGTCCAAAGGTCAAACTCAACTAATCCCCCTCTTTATGTTAACAAGTGTGGCACTTCAACGATTGAAGTTCTGGCTCCAAGCGCGGCTGCCACACTTTCTCGCAAAACCCCTAGCGTAAACTACCCCCTGAGCGAAACTTCCATAAGCCTCACGTATATGCGGTGCTGGACCGCACACACGGCAGCTTGAACGGTATATCTCACAAAGACAAAAAAATAAAAATAAATAAATATCAACTGGCCATCGTCTCATCTTCAGTTTCCACTCATAAGCACGCAGAGGTCCTTAAGAGGTACCCTGAAGATGAGGCGGGCACTCCCCCCTATTTGCCAATTGGGCACAAATCGCCTACGGTGACCGAAGACAATGATACCCCCTTGACCCTAACCGTCCGATAGAAAGGAAACTAAGATAGAAGTATGCAAAAAGAAAACTAAAATGAACTGAAAAAGGAAAAGGTCTTAGTATTAGCAATGATGGGAAATCTAAAATTAGAGGGCTATTACGTTGGGCGCCATAGTAATGTAGCAACATGGTCGAGCCAGGCGAGGCGGCATGCAGGCATGCTTGCATCCCAAGCTAGCTCGTCGTCGGGGTGGG
>NW_023464470.1:0-10823 GCF_013731165.1 Rhagoletis pomonella
AGGGATTATAACCCTTACTAAGTAGAATTCTCCTTTCTGTGTTGCCGGAAAAGAAGGGCGGACGTATTTTTGCGCTGAACTTCTCTCTGCGTAGGCGGCCTTCGGCCGCGCTTAGGGATTATAACCCTTACTAAGTAGAATTCTCCTTTCTGTATTGCCGGAAAAGAAGGGCGGACGTATTTTTGCGCAGAACTTTTCTCTGCGTAAGCGGCTTTCAGCCGCGCTTAGGGATTAAAACCCTTACTAAGTAGAAGTAAATAATTCATATTAGAAAAAACGAAATTATCCATATGCACACTTTCGTTAGAAAACCGATATAATGCATATAACAAAAACCGAAATAATGCATGCATGCACAATTTCAGTTCAAAACCGAAATAATGCATATAACAAAAACCGAAATAATGTATGCATGCACAGTTTCGGTTGAAAACCGAAATAATGCATATGAAAAACCCGAAGTAATGCATACATGCACAGTTTCGGTTGAAAACCGAAATAATGCATATGAGAAAATACCGAAATTATGCATATGCATACTTTCGTTTTAAAAGCGAAATAATGCATATGAAAAAAAACGAAGTAATGCATACATGCACAGTTTCGGTTTAAAACCGAAATAATGCATATGGTAAAAACCGAAATAAAGCATACATGCACAGTTTCGGTTGAAACCGAAATAATGTCTAAATGCACAGTTTCCATATGCGCAATTTCGGTGCCCCATTTCTTCGTATAATAAAAGAAACCAAATATTTACTTCAATGTTATCATATTAGTTAGTTTTTATTTAGAACAGGGGATTTTGGATGTACATATTCTAAAATGGAGACAAGAGCCACAATAAAGATGAAATAACGCCCGCGGGCTTTATTTAAATTTTTAGGAAATGAAGCCCGCGGGCGTTATTGCCATATCGAAAGGGAAATAATTCCCACCGACAAAAGGCAATAAAGCCCGCGGGCTTAATTTCTTTTTCGCAAAGGCAATAACACCCGTGGGCTTTATTTTTTTTTTTAGAAAATATTATTTCCGCGGGCCTTATTGCACTCCACCGGTTCGGTCCAGGTCTAAAAAACTCAAAACAAAGAAAATTAGGGCATATCAAGCAGCAAAGCTAGATAATACTCTTGAGAAATGGGAAGTATATACAAAGATAGGAAATAAATATAGAACGGAAATAAATAAAGCAAAAAATAATATGTAATAATAGTATGTAAGCAATAGTAAAATAAATACACAGGGGCAAAACAAAGGTGGAAAAAATCAAAGAATTAGTTTTGCGTGAAGAAACAGGAAAAATAGACTGTGTAGAATTTGATGGGGTTGAATATAATGATGATAAAATTGCAGATTTAATCAATATTTTGTACAAAGTATAGAAGATATTAGTCGGTCAATTGAGAATGTGCAATATGTAAATCACATTGGAAACATAGAAAACTTATTTAAATTTAGAGAGATTACATTGGAAGAACTATATAATATATGTAAAACCGTGAAAAATAAACCGGAAGAATAAACAAGGGTATGATAACACATAACTGGAGCAAAATCGGGCACAGCCTGCTAGATATGGTAAACGTATCAAATATGAGAGGTGTCTTTCCAAATTCACTGAAAGAATCAAAGATAACTCCTATAAAGAAATAAGTAAAACAAAGAGAGCGGAAGAGTTTAGGCCGATTAATACATTAAAAACCATTGAAAATATTTTGGAGAACGTAGTGAAACAACAACTGATGGAATATCTGGAAGGTTATGAACTTTTCTCAAGATTCCAATCGGAGTTTCGCTATAAATACATGCATACATGCATACGAGACGATAAATTACCCTTGACCACATTCGTCGTCATTTCAGCAAGAAGTCAGGTGATTTTCAGCAACAAGTCAAATGGCTTTCAGCAACAAGTCAGATGATTTTCAGCAACAAGTCAAACGACTTCTGCAACAAATGATGAGCTCTCATGCTTTCGGAACCGTTCAACTGCCGCGTTTGCTAGTTTCGTGCACGATCATTCGGAGTACAGGTTTGCCGAAGTCAATATCAGTATGAGCTGTTATAAGTATCGTTCACTTGTGGTGGCTGTATTTGCAAGACAGCACGCTATGCGCTGGTGTTCAGTCATCCTCTAATTTCGTTTAGGTATCGATACTACTAAGCCAACGCCGCTGCTCAGTCATACAAAGCAGCAGTATTGATTGAGTATGAAACAGTTGACACTCAACCAATGCCAATCCCTGGTTAGGATTGAGTACGTACTTCTCAAAAATATGAATTAAGAAACAATCGTGATTTTAGAATCTAAAGCACACAAATCGATGTTCTATATAGGTTTGAAATTATATAATACGCTACCGATGGAAGCAAAAACGAGGCGAGATATATAGCATTTAAGCAAAAATGTGTAGAATTTATGAGGAGTAAGAGAAACTATACAATGTAATGTAAAGTACTATAAATACTAATAACAAATAATAATTTGTTTTTGTTATTTATGGCCTTATAACAATTATATTAAACAATTTTTTTTTTTAGCTTGAGGCCGTTTTTAATGAAAAACTATTGTGGAAAAGCAACAATAATTTCAAAAGAAATGCTAGAAGTGATAGCTATTTCGGAAATTACCACATTTCCTCATCAGACTTCTTTCAGTAGGATTCGAATCGACGGTCCCACTGACTCAGCCAGTTGCCTACGCACTGGGCTAAGTTCGCCTTGTAAATTATCGTTGCCTTTTTCCCACATTTTTCATTTGTTAAGCCAACACAATCAAGCGCAGCTATTCCGATGCAATTTACACTTGATCATGTGGTTGTTGGTTTTTGTTAATAAATCTTTTTTTTAGAATGTTTAACTTTTAGGTGTGCTCGTCCTTAAGTTATTTGTTTTTGTTATTTTATGGCCTTATAACAATTATATTCAACAATTTTTATTGAGCTTGGGGCCGTTTTTAATGAAAACAAACAGAAATAACTTAAGGCAATAAACAATTAGAAAATTGCAATTCTTCAAATTCGAATATTCTATTACAATTCTAACTACTAATGTATTCAAACTGTTAGAAATTTGCAACCCTAGGTGTACTAAAAACAAGCACAGCTAACTTTAAGTATTTTTGTGAAAAATAAAATTAGCGTCATATTTGCGCGTACCTTCAGACCGTAAAGTTGATCGTTGTCTTTATTAAAAAAAAAACCCTCAGTAATTTTACAAGGCGCGTTAGCGCACATAGCGCGCCAGAATAGTTTTTCCTTCGTACACATACAAGCGTAGTGCTTGTATATAGCAGCGGCAGCAGTAGCACCCAAGGCGTGTGCGTACAATTTGGCAGCGGAGCACCCGCCGGCATACAACCAGCAGCGGCGGCATCGTGGGAGCACCCCCTTTTGTGAGGTTACCCGGACAGTCAGGTACGCCGCGCGGTTTTTAAAGCGAAGTGGAAAAGCCCACTTCACATGGCGACCGTGCCTAAGTCCGATGAAATGGACCCCGGCAGTGTGAAGACGAAAAGGGGCAGAGCCCCTAAAAATCTCAACACGTTTTAATAGGAAAAAAATTACAATTTTTACTACAAAAAAAAAATTACAAATTAAACGAATATACGCATAGATGAACAACATGAACTCTCGACACTAATTGAACTTGTGACAAATTAAAAAAAAAATAAAAATGTTACATAACTAAAAAAAAAAAAGAATGAAATATAATTTTATTTTCCTTTACTAAAAGTACATACATATGTACATACTACGGTGGCGGTAATCAAATAGAAAATAAATAATAATGCAGTGGTGGCGATGCAAGACATTCAAAATTTAAGAAACTAAAAATTACACAACAAAGTCAAAATACCTGAATACAAAACAATGCGTAAACAGTTCTAAAAAAAAAAAAGCGGTGGTCCCAAATTTTAAATACTTTTCAAACCAAAAATGGCTTAAAAGCGAGAAATTTGCAATTAAAACAAAATAAAAAAAACGGTAGTACCAAAATTTCAGCATAATTACAAACATTACATGCAAAATAGTGGGAGAAATAAGTGCAGTGGATAGTGGCGATATATACATACAAGGCATGCAAAAAGGCTGTGGTTGGTGACAAGCAAAAAAAAAATCCCAAAACTTTTTATTAAACGAATATACAGTAGCTGGTGGTACAGTAAACAGTCAGTGCAATTTGTAAAACTCAAGCACAAACAAACAAAAAAAAAACAAAAACAGCGAAAATTACTTTTTAAGGAGAGACTGTACTGACTACCACTGAACAATAATACCACCTAGCGGTACACAAAACCACGCCACTGAAATATGCCAAGCCACCACTGAACAATAATGCCCGTTACATAGCGGGGCATAAAGCCACGCCACTGAACAGCGTTACAACGGTATGCCAAACCACGCCAATAAGCATCATCAACACCATCACCGGCATTGAATACGGACAACAGTAGTTGTAGCCGCTACAACAACAACAATAACGGACAACAGCAAGAGAGAGAAGGAAAGGACAGCGGTAACGAGAAGCGGGTTGCAGTATGGTATGATGCACAGTGTGAAAAATTTCGAACGGTTTTTCCCTTTCAGATTTTTCAACATTTACATGTGTATATATACTTATAAAACCAATGTACTTACTACTTTTATATGTATCTACATATGTTAACCCTCAAACCGGCAACTTTGAAATAGTGATCAGAAATGGTTGGGAATTTTTTTCTGGCATAACTTGGGCATGATAAACTCAATGGGCCTCATGCATAAAAAGTTAGCTTAAGCTCAGACTCGGTTTTTGCACTGATGAAGTGAGTTCAAACTCAAGAATTTGTACTGAAAATCGAGTTGGAGTTTAAGCTCACTTTTTATGCATGAGGCCCAATGTCGTCATCTACATATATACCATTTTGTCGCTTGGTTTGACTTCCAGGTGAGATAAAAGAAACAGTGCCTCCAGGCACTCATATCGGTTAAAGCAAAAAATATGAACAGATAGAAATTTTATTAAGTACCAACGGTTTTATTCCAAAAAGTTTAGCAGTGCAATGGAATCTAGAAAAATGTGTTACTTTTTTGAGTGCTATTCCAAAAAGCAATTTTTTGCCGCAGATCAAATAAATATAAATTGCATACTTCGCAAATACATTGAGTTTGCGACTTTTTACAAAATTTGCACCATTTTTTGCCACTTTCTCGAGCCATTTAGGAAGTTGATTGTTACCATTGAAACGAACGTCATCAACATGATATACAGATTTTCAGCCAACACTCAGAGCAGCAGGTTGCGATTCATCTTGTGGAGAAGAAGGTTGACTTGTTGAAGATGGGCCACCAACCGAACGCGTTTGAGTGTAGCTCACAAGACCAGCAGCGATCTGTTCTCGGAATTCAGGTATCAATGAAATGATAAAAACGGCGGTCATTCCGTCCATCCCCATCTCGGAACGACGGGAATCTTTTTATGACTTCAAACCGTTTCAATGGCATCGTTTTGCGAATGGGTTCTAATGCATTCTTCATTAACTAGCTCTCTAAATTCGGGGAGCGATGTACTGGCAGATATCATCGACGTTCACATTGAATCTCAAGTTTATATCCTGATTAAGTTAGAGCATACCGGTTCGTCTCTTAAACAATCATTTCAATTATTTCTTTATGGAAAAAATATAGAAATAATTGCACCGGTCTTGAGAGCGCGCTTTTGTGTGCTCAGGTAAGCCACGAAATGCCACCTCATTTATATGAAGTTAAAGGTTTGTTTTGCGCCAGATGACTTTGCTGAGTTCAGCAGAATCCCTGTTTATTGATTCAATGTCTGCAATAAAAAATCCATACGATCAGTACGTAAAATCAATTTTCCAAAGATGTGAGAGAAACTCTTACTTCCAATCAAACCACCATTGGTTGGTACAACTGCTGGACCGGTAGCTTCGGCTATACTACTAGTCTCCACAGAATCCATAAATTCAAGAATTTCTTCGGCTGATAACTTCGACAATTTCTCACGCGACATCATGGAACGCTTTGCATATATTGTTATTTATTTACTTATTTATTTGTTATTTAGACACTTTATGAAAAACAGGTGAAAATTTTATAAAAAGTATTTGCCTTACCGGTAAAAAGCACCATAACTAAAACGCAATAGAAAAATGCGACGCGTAAAAAAATTCGCGCCGAACGACAAGAGTGCCTTGAGGCACACTTAGATTTTTTGCTATAGAACATAAAATCCAACTATTTTCAACACCGTAGCTATAAAATCGTGAAGCTTATGACTAAAACTTTACGGGAATAAAATTCTTGAGTTAAAAGAACGTCTCCAGAATAAAAATTTTCGATGCTGAAAATCTGAAATTTTTTAATACGAAAACACGACCACCTGCTCGCAAAAAACGGATTACAGAGGACAAACGGCCCGTCGGATTACATTCTAATTTGAGAAAGAAATGTCATCAAACATATGATCAAGAGCGTTGAACTCACTTGCGTAATGAAAAATTACATCTTCATATGCAAAAGGTGATTTTTGTGATCTTTTTACTTGAGGCACTCTTACCGGTTAGAGGGTTAATACACACTTTCAACCGTACATATGTATGAGGTACTATTTTAAATTGGGAATTTCAGCTTCAGCGGTACAGTAGTGTGCAAATCTTAATCAATTTTCCTTTTTAACGTAATTTGGCCATTTAAAAATTTTAACTCAAATTTTATTTGGTGCTTTGCATATTAGTCCGGATTCAAATTTTTGAATTTTGATTTTTGGTATTTTTGATCAATTTAAAATTTTAAATCGAATTTTCGCCTGTGCCATGCCGTGTTTTTTATACAAAATGTGTGCTACTTCTTAATTCTCGAAAGAAAACACCGTGACGTAAATAAAAGTTTGCGAAACCCAACCATTTTTCTTAATCAAAAAAAAATTTGTAAAACAAAAAAAAACATCTTTTAAATTGCATGTGAGATATCACGAAGGAAAACAACATCCCTTTCCTATCGCAGGTTATACCCCCTTATTGCATGCCAAATTTTCAGCGGACTATAACATTTGACTATTTTCTCAGTAAGTAATACATATATTCTTTTTAACATTAGGGTGCGGTGAGTGGTAGCTGGTTGTAACTATCGGTGCTTGAACTTTTTGAGGTTATCGGTTATTTCAGATCTCGAAATACAATTTATAGAATACCAATCTGATTTCGTTAAAATAACTAAGCGTATTTTGCAGAATTGACCACTATCGACAAACGCGGTTAAACTCAAAGAATACAAAGATTCGTTTATAACTTGTTATAATAAAATTGTGTTGCACGTAACCGGTAACAGTTCAACACATAACCTTAAAGAAGTACAAGCAAAGTTATCACGTTGCAAGGAGCTGCTAGTGAAGTGCTTTGTTAGGTTAAGTTGTGAGATTCCAATTCCAAAGGATGCATTAAGTCTTATATGCCAAACGAACGTAGTTGATTCGGAATCAGAAGAATTCGCTGACGCTGAGTCAGAAGCATCGCTAGATTTTTTTATCAAAAGAAGCTCATCACTTCCAGATTTCAAGCACTCATTATTTGTAGATAACGCTCCACCAGCAGCTACCAGCTCGCCTGATATTACCGATTTTTCAAAAAGTTTTTACAAAATGGCTACCATCGAACAGAAAAAGTCATTTATTAGTCTATGTTCATCAATAATTAATAATTTTCACGATAAAATAAGTTTAATAGAAGACCTAGCTGAAGAAAACCTAACCAGTACGTTGATAGCATTTTTAAAATCTAAATTAGAGGAAAAAGCTCGCGAAGCATTACCGACGCAAATACTATCAGTTAATGACATCAAAATTGCTCTACGTGGAAGGATTAAACCTGATAATTCCAAAGTTGTTGCAGGAAAAATTTCGGCGTTACATGTCAACAATAATAACTATACAGATTTTGCTGAACGCGTAGAAGAACTGGCCGACTCTTTAGAGCGTTCCTTAATTATTAAAGGAATGACTCAACGAAAAGCTCACGAAATGGCCGTTGAGCAAACCGTAAATGTTTGTCGATTAAATGCCAAGTCGGATCTAGTCAAGTCGATACTTTCTTCAACAACATTTTCCGATTCCAAAGACGTAGTAGCAAAGCTGATAGTGGAGCAAAATAACGAAGTAAAAGAGCGTCAGGTTTTAGCATTTCGCACACGCGGAAGTAGCTTTTCCAGAAATGTTCGTGGTAGTTTTCGTGGGCATAGTAATTATAACCCAAATCGCAATTTTACAGGTTATAGGAACAGGTTTTATTTAGGCAATGGAAATCAGCGCTATCGACCCGCTAACGGAAACACCTACCAAAGTGGCAGCAATAATAACCGTTTTAACAATAATCGTGGTAACAATAGGAACAACACCAATAATAGCAGATCTTCGAACAATAGGGGTAGAAATGCAAATGTCCGTGCTTTAAACGCTCACGCATCTCAGGAGCGAACACTGGGGGAGCAGGAGCTAGACCACTAAACGATTTTTCTATAACAAAAGGCATTTACTGCTTAAATCTAAATTATTCAGATTTTATTCAATTGCACATTTCCGGGTCAAATAAATTATGCACATTTTTGGTCGACACCCAAGCCGCCATTTCTGTAATTAAAATTTCAAGTTTTAACAACAATTTTCCAATTGATATAGATGATATCATCCGCATCACGGGCGTCACTGCTAACACTGTTTCCACTCTGGGTAAAAATACGACAAATTTAACTTTTTCCGACTTTTTTATAAAACATACGTTACATGTGGTTAATGACGGAACTGAAAGCGATACCTGCGTAATTCCTCCCAGATGCGAAGTTTTTCGACTTTTCAATTTAGAAAGTTCGCCGGAACCACTTTTTTTGGAGTCACAAGAAATTGATAACGGTGTATTCACGGCAAGGTGCATAATTAGTACAAGTCAAAGTCATAAATACTACAAGTGACATAAAATACGTAAAGAACTGTAACATCCGGACTGAAAAACTCTCTAATTTCAATGTTTATTCAATTAATAAGACAAGAAACGATGACAACCGGACAAAAGAACTTATTAAGATTTTGAAAAAAACAGATGCCTAGTAGTGAAAGCGAATTGCTCAACTTGTGCGTAGATTACGCAGATATATTTGCACTTCCGGACGACAAAATGACATGAAACAACTTTTACGAGCAAAAACTAAGATTGCCGGACAATAACCCAGTTTACATTAAAAATTTCCGATTACCATATTCCCAGCGTGAAGAAATAAACCGTCAAGTAAACAAGTTATTAGAAAATGAATTAATCGAAGAAAGTTACTCAAATTATAATAGCCCTTTAATTGTTGTTCCGAAAAAAGACACTAATGGTCAAAAAGCGTACCGCATGTGCGTCGATTTCCGTGCTGTTAATAAGAAACTGATTGCCGATAAGTTCCCTCTTGCGCGAATAGATGACATTTTAGACAACCTTGGCCGAGGGAAGTATTTTTCAACTTTAGACCTCTTTTCAGGATTTCATCAAATCCCTTTACACGTTGACTCACGTGACGTAACATCCTTTAGCACCGACCGAGGAGCATTTAGATGGATAGTATTACCGATTGCTTTTTCCGGTATTCCGCCCAATGTGGCATTTCTTTTCGTCGACGATATAATCGTAATTAGTTGTAGCGAAGCACATCACATTAAAAATCTGTCAAAAGTTTTCAATACATGCAGAGCTTTCAACTTAAAACTCAACCCAAATAAATGCAATTTTCTCCGGCCAGGAGTTACATTCTTAGGCCATAAATATTCAGCCAAAGGTCTGTTGCCAGATGACACCAAAATAAATGCAGTTAAACAAGTAATTTTTAGCAAAAAAAAACCGACTTCAACTCCCATATAAAAAAAAAAAATATATATATATATATCTCATGATCCACTGATCGGATCTCAACCCTCAACCAGATTAGTATGGGACCACCTCTGAGACACTACCTTTCCGATGCAAAAAGAATTATCGAAATCGGTTGACGTGGTCCAAAGTTATGCGGTAACATAGATAGAAAAAAAAAAAAAATATTCCGACGAACTGATAACCTCCTCCTTTTTTGGAACTCGGTTAAAAATATACAAAACCGACTGATAAAGACGCGGTTAGACGATTCGTCGCATTTGCTAACTATTACAGACGGTTTTTACCAAATTTTGCGGACTTCACAAAACAATTTATTATTACTGTCGATGCCTCAAAAATTGGGTGCGGTGCTATTCTGAGCTTCTAAAGCATTCAATAAATCCGAACAGAAAAAGCCAATCATAGAATTGGAACTTTTAGCCATCTATTTTGCAATCAAACAACTTCGACCATACGTTTACGGAACTCATTTCATTGTTAATTTGGACCATAGGTCTTTAGTTTATTTATTCAATATGAAGGATCCAGCCTCAAAACTAGCTAGGATACGGTTTGAATTAGCCGAATACAATTTCACCATCGAGTACATTAAGGGTAAAGCAAACGTAGGTGCAGACGCACTTTCACGCATTCATTTTAATGAAATCAGGGAATCGACGAAGCACGTACTTGCAGTTAAAACCAGAGCTATGACGAAACAATGTTACGGTAAAGACTTACAAAACAAAGATTATACAGACAATTCAACTCAGACAGTAAAAGTTTACGATAAATTCGCATACAATTTTTCAAAAAAGGTCCCGCGTATTAGATCACTAATAGTTTATGATAATAATAATGAAATTTCAACTTTAAAAATTTATGCGCATATAAAACATAAGAAACTCGAGTTACTTAATGTTGAGACTGCTAACAAAATAATGAA
>NW_023464471.1:0-10822 GCF_013731165.1 Rhagoletis pomonella
TGGTGATGGCGGTTACTCTTACTCTAGCGGTGGGTCGTCTGGAATCTCAGGAGGTATTTCAATTGGACACTCTGGCGGTGGGTCCTACTCAAGCGGTGGGTCTTCCGAATACTCTGCCCCAGCACCAGCTCCAGTATACTCTGCCCCAGCTCCTGCTCCGGTTTACTCGGCACCAGCTCCCGCTCCAGTCTACTCAGCCCCATCACATTCATCAGGTGGTGATGGTGGTTACTCTTACTCAATCGGTGGTTCACCCGGAGTCTCAGGCGGTATTTCAGTTGGCCACTCAAGCGGTGGCTCTTCTGGGCTCTCTTCTCCGAGCTACTCATCAGGTGGCTCCTTGTCTTACTCGTCGGGTGGTGCATCGTACTCTGGTGGCGATGCTGGCACTCAGTATGCCTCCAACGGTGGTTACGTCTACAAAAAACAGTAAATCACTTGGAACTTTTATTATTAAGACTGTGTTTGTACCTTAAAGTAGCTAACGATGTTTCATGCATACAAAGCCCATACAACTAACTTATTCTTCCTGAAAACACGTTGTAAATAATTGTCTTTGTTATTAAATACATAAGTTTTTGTTATAAAAAATATTTGTTAAGCCTTTTGATATAACTCGTACTACATACATATGTAGATATAATTACCATATGAAATATTGTATTCGGTGCCATAGTTCATTAATAGACAAAAGGATAAGTAACTAACCGAAACTAACGACGTATAACTAGTGGGACCATGTTCTGGTAAAGGATCTGTTATGGATTTGGCCAAGCTCACCTAATCTTATCTTACCCTATTGTTTTTGAATTTCGCCTGCATGTGAAAAAGTATTGTCTCCGAAAATCCATTGTGACAGTATGTAGAGAAAGACTGTGGCTCAATATGTGGTGTTGTGGTCGTCTCAGAATGAAAATTGTAAGATACGTATCTCTTATACAATGCAAGCAGTCCGTCATCTCTTGCCAGTTGACCGTGAAGTGCGTCTAACATATGCTCGTGTTGTTATAAGTTTGAAAAACGAAGTGCCTAATTGTTTGTCAAAACTAATCATGAGTGGAGGGCCCCATTTCCATCTCTGTGGCAACGTCAACGTGTCGCTTATAAAAACCATTTAATTTACCTAGAGGTAAAGGTTCTTGGTGCTGTTATTGCACGTCATGCAGCACTCTGGAATAGGGGCAGCGATGCCGCAAATCCGACAATACGTAGCGAAAAGTTACATCCTGCAATAGATACCCCTGCTTTTATCCATTTCTTAACGGTATACATCTGGTTTTATTTAGTTTTTCCTGGGTATCAGGGCACTCAATGTTCAACGGGATTGCTGGAAATATTGCCATAACAGGGAACGAATTGGGCGTAAACACAAACAGAAAAAGAAAACTACCTGTTACCAGGCAATTTTTCCAATCGCTAAAGAATGGAACGAAATGGCTTTGTTGACTCACAGGCGGAGGAAAAGGAATTACTCTGCGAATTTCACGTCCTCTCATGTTGAAAAATTCGCTAAGAGAAAACCAAGTCAAATTGACAAAAGAGAACACACTGGACAAACGGAATCTAAGCGCTAGCTAACCATTTCTGTGGTCATAAAGGCATCGACGTATCAAGCAGGCCTGGTTAAGAGAGCAAGATTAATTCTACTCCTAAAGAGTAGCCTAACAAACTTTGGTCCCTCGACCAACTTCAGCCCATACAGGCTGGCAGCAGCAAAAAAAACTCCGTGAAGTTTAGCGGCTGCACCTTTCCTCCGGGGTGGTTGTCGATTGATTGCGCAGATGCGGAAACTCTGGAAAGACGCGGAACTTGTGGATACCAATTCGAGTGATATCTCCAAATCCTGTGTCTATATTGGTTACTTACCGTACTCATCAAACAATCCAGTGGATAGTATTTTTTCGAATGAGACCACAATAGAGTAACGCTGTGGTGGGTCCAGGGACATGAAGGGTTTGAGGACAACGGAGAGGCTGACTTTTTCGCAAAACGTGGAGCCTAAACGCGCTTGCATTTTACCAAGCCTGTGTACGTTACATCTAAAGGATTCACTACAGAGCTTCTTATGAGCTGAGAAGAATCTCAGCTACTTGGGGATGTTAAAGAGATTCATAGCTTGATTCCTTGAACTTAGACGCGAGGGTCTTAGAACACTTACTGGCTACATGACAGGACACCTTGTCGGGTGTAGTGCATTCACCATACTCATTCGCATAGGAATCCAATTGAAATTTAATAAGAAAATTTTTGAATAAATGTGATCATTGCACTACCCAGGCTAGTTTTGAATTGTCTCTGTAATCTACATTCTCCAAGCAAACAAGTAAGCAAACGAGTGTGGCTTCCGCATTAGCCGAGTCGTCAGAACAGTGTATTACAAGTCAGTAGGACCCACGATGAAGAAAGTAGATATGACCCTATCCGCAGATTACTACGTAGATTTGTCGATTTGACAGCATCTACCTAAGCGCAGACGTCATAAAATACTTTTCCACACAATGGATGAAAATTGAATTTTTAAATTTTACCTATTCTCCAAAAATCATTATCTTAAAGTAAATAAATGTATTTTATGCGTATACATTTTTGAGCCATATGTTTAGGGTCATTACCTTGCTGAAAATAACTACTAAATAGTGTGCTGTTTTTTTGCCAGCAAAGTTTAAACAAAGTGCTGTGGGAAGACTTTATTGGTGCACTGTATGTATCTTCTGTAGATAGTGTTTATGTTAGGAGTTTTTGACAGAAGGAGAATGAGCACGAAAAATAAGCACAGGTACTCGTTTTCCATGTTTTCTAACTCGAGAAAAACTTCCGCAATATTATACGACAGCAGCAACTATTGATTTTTAGATGTCTCATAAATTTGCAAAAAAGTACAAGAAAAGAATAAAAGATCTAACTTATTTGCATACAAACAAAAAAAACAAATTTCAATTTAAATACATACAGTGAACATACATATAAACGGAACAATAAATCTCTAAACAACATCGATGTTATGCAACAATGGAAATACGTTAAATAAAACATTTGCTAATATACCGAGCTCAATTCTATGGCAATTCTATTTACGGCCTATCGTTATGCAGTCGGTTCCAGAGGTTGACACATTTTTGAAGGATTTTCGGGTTTAATTCAATTCCCCGCTGCTGTTTGACTTCCTTCGTCCAGGTTAAGAAGGGATATTGAGGATTTCGTAGGGGAGAGGGTTAGGCTCCTTGCCGTGAAGAAGCTCGAAATTTTGGAGAGGTAACAGTTCATTTTCGAACACAAGTCATCAATTCCATTCCCAGACGTCAGACGCATAGCAGACAATCGTGACTACCTCTGGTGGTTGAGGGAGCTTTAATATTTAAAAATTAAACCGCATCTGGGAAAGAACACCACCCTAGGGAAGCTCCTGTTTAATTTTTTTCGGTTTGCTGGTTTGTCTCTAAAAATTACTGACGAATGTCGGCCACTCAGATAATTCGCCGACCACCGTTTGAGTCCCTGTGGAAGAAAGGAAGCCCCAATATACTTTAGTAGCGTGGAGTTAAAGCCTTTAACAGATCCAACGCTACTAAACTGGCTGGAGTAGCAAGGCCTCAAGTGTCTTCGCTACCGGGGAAAGGAAATTTTTTGGACGATAAGACTGTCCCTTGTTGGACGGTTTACCCGGTTTAAGCAGAGGGACCACCCTCCCCATTTTCCAGATGTCCGGAATAATGAGAGTGGCCATAGAGAGGGGGAGCACCTTGGGAAGGTAGTCTACTCCCGCAGGACCCAAATTTTTCAGCATCAGCATGGAAATTCCGTTCGCTCCGATGGCTTTGAAGGCGTCCGCCTTCCCAATGCCTACCTGAACTTCACCGCTGGAGAAAACAATAGGGGCACTAGGAGCTAGCAATTTATGCAGCCTTCTGGCCAATCCGCGTTTGGCTTTGTCCACCGGAGGTTGCAGCTAAACTGTCGCCTCTCCGAAAGAGATTCCAAAAGAGAGTTCATCAATAGTGTGAATGGGGTAAAAGTCTATATATATATTTATACTTATGCCTTGCAAAGCACAGCTGCTTCCCCAATGGGGGTCTAAAACAATATTTTGGACACTGCTCGGTTAAGCCTGCTGTCAAAATTGGTGCCTACCTATCCGAAAAAACTTCCTTGATTGCTCTCCATCTAAGAACCATCCAATCGGAGCCACGCACCGATTAGTTTCTTCAGGTGTGAAATGCGAAGTTTCCAAAGAATGCCGAATGCTCGCCGAAGCTGACGGAGCGGACAGCAGTAAAGATGAGTGCAATGTTGCCAGTGTACACTATAACTCGTCAGCATCTTCTTTTCCGCTTCTCCAGAGAAAGGGGAAGAAAATGGCTCGCTACGCAGTACTTCTGCTCACCTTCAGTTTCTGGATTTCACTATTGCCTCGGGTAATACGTTTTTAAAAGTGTGTCGATATCGACGAAGGCATAAACAACGAATTCTTTGTTCTTAAATTAATTATCTATAGCTTTAACGATTCTATGTAAAGCAGACTTCACTGATTTACATCTGTGTATATATGTACATATATATAAGTCAATCAGTCTACGAGGATTTTCAATTGGAAGAAACAGAGGTCGATTGGTTTAAAATCCTTGAGAGGCACGAAAGAGTTTCCTCCGTGTTTGGAAGAAACGTTATCCGGGGAGAGGTCGTGGACCACGTGCATGGCTGGAGTAACGGAACCTATCTAAAAATCTTTGTTCATTTTTGGATCACCCTAATGTAGGTGTTAGAGACTTGAAGAAAACATATATAATTCTCTTGCTTTTTATCGTTTTTCGTTGATTATGCGTCTCATTTTTGCACATAATGCAGGTAAAACGTTTAATATTGTACATGCATATGTATATATAAAAAATAAATAAATTTAGTATAAATTGATCAGCCGATTTGGGGATTAGTATCAGTTCTAATAGTTAATTCGTTCAGCTTAGTAGTAGACCATATCTAATCATCGGAGCAAAATGGTAAGTGAACTACAAAATTTGGAATTTTATTAGACGAATCATAATGGGAGCAGCTTTGTTGAAAAAGTAATTGTAATACCCTGCAAGCGAAGTCTAAATTTTCCGGGGAAAAAATTGTCCCAGTTTCTGTAGTTGCGGTGACTTAATAACTGAGTTATCTTAATAGCAGAGTGTTAGGCAAGATGTGGTGGTGATCAATAAACTATGATATACCTCTCTTTTTTCTATTACAGAAAGTCTTCCTTGCCATCACTCTCGCCTTGGTTGCCTTCGCTTCGGCTGATGTCAGTCATTTGTCGAGTTCATACCTGCCGCCCAGCTCAGGCATTTCATACTCATCGGGCGGCTCCCACGGTGGCTCATACTCCCCAGGAGGTTCTCTTGGCAGTGCATACTCTTCAGGCGACTCTCTTGGTAGCTCATACTCTTCGGGTGGTTCTCTTGGCAGTGCATACTCTTTAGATGGCTCCCTCGGTACCTCATACTCATCGGATGGTGCCCTCGGTGGTTCATACTCTGCAGGCGGTTCTCTGGGCGGCTCATACTCATCCGGAGGTGCTGCTGGCGGTGGGGGATCGTCCTACTCTGAGCCATCCAACGTATACTTGCCTCCTGCCTCAGCTCCAGTGTACTCTGCTCCAGCCCCAGCTCCTGTTTACTCTGCCCCAGCTCCAGCTCCTGTTTACTCTGCACCAGCTCCAGCTCCTGTTTACTCTGCACCAGCTCCAGCCCCAGTATACTCTGCACCTGCAGTTTCTTCAGGCGGAAGTGATGGTGGCTACTCTTACTCCAGCGGTGGTTCATCTGGAGTCTCTGGCGGTATTTCGGTCGGCCACTCTGGCGGTGGGTCGTACTCCAGCGGTGGTTCTACCGAATACTCTGCCCCAGCTCCTGCTCCAGTTTACTCGGCACCAGCTCCCGCTTCAGTCTACTCAGCTCCATCACATTCATCAGATGGCGATGGCGGTTACTCTTTCTCTACCCATGGTTCATCTGGTATCTCAGGTGGTATTTCAGTCGGCCACTCTGGCGGTGGATCCTACTCAAGCGGTGGTTCTTCCGAATACTCTGCCCCAGCTCCTGCTCCAGTTTACTCATCAGGTGGCTCCTTGTCTTACTCGTCGGGTGGTTCATCGTACTCTGGTGGCGAAGTTGGCACTCAGTATGCCGACGGCGGTGGTTACGTCTACAAAAAGCAGTAAAACGATTGGAACTTTCATTATTAAAACTGTGTTTGTACCTTAAAGTAGGTGACGATGTTTCATGCATACAAATCCCATAACTAAAAGCATTTTTAAATATGTAAGGAACTAAATATATTTTATGAAAAAATTATCAAAATGTGTATATAGAATTTTTAATCAAAGAAAAGGGGCAAAAGTCGCTTGAGGTTTAAGAAAAGTTTCAGAATAAGCCTATTTCTAATCAATCGGTGACAGGGGCATCGATCTCCAAAAAGTGTCCATTTGACACTTTAGTCCCACAATGGTATCGCTGATTACAGCCGTTCTAGGAGTTGAAATTTCACTACCACGCTTGGCAGGTAAACCAAAAAACAGAAGTAACCCCTATCGGTCAATGAAAATGAGTACTGGCGACGGTCTATAATAAAACGTCATCTGAAGTCTGCAATGAACTCATTCTTTGGTACTATTTATGGAAGAAAGAACTTGCCCGAAGAAGATATGAAGGATGTTGAAGTTGTAAATTTATTAAAAGAATAAAACGAATAAATAAGTGTGTTTCCATTTTGAGCGCTTTTCCATGCACAATAGCATTTCGTAAAGTAAAAACCTGGCTCAGAAGCACATCAGGAGAAGACTATACCTGGACTATACCTCATGAGTATCGATAGAAAACACGTTACCGATAATCGCGAAACTAGAAACTACGTCTAGAAAACTACCTGTAGCGCTACCAATGTTACCTCTACAGAGGAAAACTCGAAAAAGATGTTACACCCAAACGTCCAGGCAATTTTTCCAATCGCTAAGAAATGGATCGAACTGGTTTTACAGACTCAGGATTAAAAGGAATTACTCTGCGAATTCCACGTCCTCTCATGTTGAAAATTTCACTAAGAGAAAACCAAGTCAAATTGACAAAAGAACACACACGGTACAAACAGATTCCAAGCCCTACGTAACCATATCCGAGGTCGTTAAGGCGCTGATGTATCTAGCAGGCCTGGTTGAGAGCTCAAGGTTAATTCTACTCCTAAAGAGTACTCTAACAAACTTTGGTCCCTCGACCAACTTTAGGCCATACTGGCGGGCGTCCCGGCAATGATACGGCAGCAGCAAAAAGACTACGTGGAGTTTAGCGGCTGCACCTTTTGTCCGGGTTGGTTGTCGATTAATTGCGAAGATGCGGAAACGCTGGAGTGTCTGCCTAAAGTCACGCCAACTTTCAAGCCCTGGAAATACGCGGAAATTGTAGATGCCAATGCCAGTGATGTCTCCATATTCTCTATATATATTGGTCTCTTACCGTAACCATAAAACACTACAGTGGATAGTTTTTTTCGTTCCACCTTGGAGACCACAATAGAGTAACGCTGTGGTGGGTCCAGAGACATGAAGAGTTTGAGGACAACGAAAACGTTGAGCCGAAACGCGCTTGCATGGTACCAAGCTTGTGTACGTTATATCTAAAGCATTCACTGCAGAGCTTCTTATGAGCTGAGAAGAATCTCAGCTGCTTGCTGGAATCATAACTTATTTCAGGAGGAACTCCGAAAGACTCCTTGAACTTAGCCGACTGAACTTAGTAGATAAATATATTTTACGCGTATAAATTTTTGATAGGGGTGAACAACGACTCCTTTCGGTACCACAACTACCTTTGGACTCACATCAAACAATTTTTGCTATTAAAAATTGCGTTGAAAAAAATTAAAGCTGTATACAGTGTTTATCTGAGGAGTTTTTGGCAGAAGGGGAATGAGCACGAAAAATAATCACAGGTACTCGTTTTCCGTGTTTTCTAACCCGAGAAAAACTTCCGCAATATTATACGACAGCACCAATTGATTTTAAGATGTCTCATAAATTTGCAAAACAGTACAAGAAAATAATAAAAGATCTATCTTATTTGCATGCAAACAAAGAAACAATAAATTTCTAAACAAAATCGATGTTATGCAAAAATGGAAATACGTTGAACAAAACATTTGCTAAAATACCGAGCTCCATTGTAGAGCATGTGAATGTCTACAGTTCTTCACAATCAATAGTGATAGTCGATTGTTAAATAAGTATTTATAAAAAAATACCGATTATTTATCAAACTTCACGTTCTTTATTTACCTTATAAATAAGTACATCTGCCCTGATGAGCATTTACGGTAAAAACGTCGATGGAGTATTCGCACCAATAGCATTGGACTTTTGGCTATATGGTAAACAGGTTCGGAGACCCACATAAAAATTTTTTTAGAATATAAGGAAGAACCTCAAAGCTTAGGCATATATTTAAGTAGTATATTAATTACCTGCCCTCCCACGAATGCGTTTGAATTCGACAAAATACCAGAATTATGGAATATCCTGGTAGCCCAGGAAAATCTTAGACTAAGTATAAAAGTGGGCATATATGTAGATATTCAGCCTTATCATGAGTTTCATATTCCCCAAACCGGTTCACTTTAGGTTTCCATGTATTTACTATGGGGGGGAATACAATTTTTCGAGTGAAAATTTTTCCGGAAGAAACTGTTTTTCGGGCGAAACTCAGGCTAATGCAGATTATCTACCACAGAATGGGCTCTCGATAAAACTAGCAGTCGTAGTCTAACCTCACTGTGCATCGTATTAAGTATACATAAATATAATTAGGGTTCAAACAGGTGAAACAAAAGCTTCTTGAGAGTTGACCAATTGCTTATGTTTAACGGAGATGCAACGTTAACACGTTTCGGTGTGTTTCTAGATATCCTTCATTAAAGTTCGTCGGAATTGGGGGGGGCTGAATGTCCCTTTATTTAAGAGAATTTATTTGTCAACCCTTAGGAATGGTTATTTGGTCATGGTTCTTGAGTAGGGCTACTCCACTCGATGTAAGAGTCCACTGAAGTCTGCAGTGTCTGATCTTAATCAGGTGCGGCTGGAAGCGGGTGTCTGTCTTGAAGCAAGCAGCTCGTTTTATAAATGTGTCTTCATAAATTAGCCCAGTCTCTGGTGTGCTTTGGGTGTGAAGGCCGCCACATAAAAACCCTTCCAATGAAAAAAGTGAGAAAAGTGGTTAAAAGACTATGATTTGAGGGTATGTAAGTATGTACGTGGAACCTTCTTTGATACGAGTAGTCAGGCAGCTATTCAGATACTTCATTGCGACTAATCCACATTAAGAATAGTCATGGAGTTTAGACATATTCAAATATGTAGTATGGGTGCCAAATCACAAAGATACACTGAGGGAAATAATGCATGGTAAAAATGAATACTTTATACTTGATTATCGTTTAAAAATATTCGTATTTAAAAATAGTATTTTCATACAAAATGTATTACGCACGTATTTGACTGTTCACATCTGAGTATGTATATGTAAGTCTACATACCCTGCAAGAAAACCGCATACTAGTGAATCAAATTTCTAGTTCCGTACTAGGTCTTTATCGCCAAAAAGGAACTAGTCCGATAGGAACTAGATCCCCACCAGTCCAAAGTCGGCGAAGTCGAAATCTATATCTAAGGTGACGAATTTAGAACTGGTTCGGAACTATAGAAAAAGAGATGCAGAACGATCTAGATCTTATTTGTCGAATTTAGAACTAGTTCGGAACTATCGAAAAAGGGATGCAGCGGAGGGCTTGTATACTTTACATAGATATGTGTTCGGCGGCTTTTTCGTTCAAATACGCTTCTATTCTGCACATCGCAGATGCTTTTTCATAGCTTGGTAATACAAAACCAAAATTTGTGTTAACATTTCAACATCTTGGGACCGTCCGGAATCTATCAGCGAGCACCTCTGCAAACTCAGCTACAGCTAAAGGTATGTATTTCATAATCAAAAACACATTTCTTTCAAAATAACTTAAAATAGCACACACGGAAGAACCAAAAATATTGAAAAATCATGATACTTTTTTCTTTCGTCTGTCGATTTTAGAACTTGTTCCGAACTATAGAATATAGGAGTAGTTCGGAACTATCAAAAAACGGATGCAGCGGGGGGGCAATTGACACTTCCTAGGACATCGCCATATTAAATTCGCCAGTTGCTTGCATGCAAAAGAGATTTATCGCGAACCAGTACTGGGTCTAAATGTAATAGAAGCGCACCAGTTCAGAACTAGAGATTTTCCCCACAGGGTATGCACCCCAAGCATGCAGAGCGCCGCTCTGAGAGCGGTGACAACACACACATACATACATAGTACAAATCGCGTGCTGTGGTGTTGATGGATATTCAACATTTGAAAGCAAATTTATATGACTGGGAGTAGCCGAGTGCGCAAAGATGCTTGCCACAAGTTGTTGATATCCGGAGATGGTCTGGTTCAAATTCCACTACAGGCAACATGCAAATAAATTTTTTTTTTTTAGTTTTTGTGTTGATTATTTACTTCACGGATGCTTTTTCAGTACGAACGCGGTCATTTTAATATGCGCGTAATTGAATTGAATATTTACCAATATACAGTACTTTCGTTGACGTTTATAGTAAGATCAATTACGTTTCTATTTGATTTTAATATTTTTTCCCCTCAGTGTATCGTCACTAGACACGAATAAAGGCGCAGCTCAAAAGTTGACGGCGAAAAAATACGCATAAAAAAACTTCAGCGTCAAAGACGCTTAACATACCTCGCCGAAGTTTTT
>NW_023464472.1:0-10822 GCF_013731165.1 Rhagoletis pomonella
AAGTTTTGGTCATGATAAAAATATAGTAAGGTAGAACCGCTGAGTCACTTTTCAAATTATTGACGTTTCCAAACAATTTAATTTTTAAATTTACTCACAAACTCACACACACATTTTCATTTTCAAACTCAAGCAACAACAATTTCGAACAATTTCATTTTTTTATTTTCACTTTTATATGATTTTAAAATGTTGGCAAACTTCAAAAAAAAATCATGGCCGACGAATTGAGAGAACGGTTCTACCTTGCTATATTTTTATCATGGTTTTGGTGAAAATTTGTCGAATTTTCCTAAATTTCTACGAAAAAAATTTATTACGAAAAACATTGCAAATATTAAAAAAAAAAAAAAAACACCACGGAAACTTATTCCGATGAGTTTATGTATATATGTATGTATTTCGGGTAGCTAATTAAATTGAATCGCACTACTAATAATAATGTAGTACAATGCTTGTGCTTTACGAAATTTTCTACCTGGCAACAAAAGAGTATACATTTTTTTATTTATAATTATGTATGTATGTAGCTCATCCAGCCACGCGCTCTCAACTGCTTGTTGTACAAAATGAACATACATAGATATGTACTTTACAGGGAGAAGCTAATAGTAAAAAAACATACATATGTACATATCGTTACCCTAATATAGAAAGGCTCTATCTCACATCACCGCTGAAGCACAAAATGCCGTAACTAACTAAGAATGCGAAATTCACTTTTTGATTGTTTATGGTGCATTTCATCGAATTATAAGTTCCCACATCGTTTAATGCAATACAATTTTTTTATTTAGTTACGGCTTTTTTGCATTTTAGTGACGAAATGAGGTAGGGCATTTCTATATTAATGTAACGATACATATGTACGTACATTTTATTTATGTTGATAAGCGCCAGCTAGCCATCGTGACTTCAATGTCAGCAAAAAGAAAGCAGACACTACAGGAAAATATTAGTCATGATTTATTAGCGTGGGAAAAATATGAAGGAAAGTACAAAGGTTGATATATTTTACATTATAAATCTGAAAGGATGTACATATGTATGTATGTAATTTGCAAAAAGAAATGACGTAGAAATGTCAAAAGATAATTTATTTAGTTATTAAATGTATGAATTTCGAAAATAGATAACAATGAATTTTGGTTAACAAAAATTTTTGGATGGTTACTTAGTCAAAGTAACATTCAGACTGTAACGGATGTAAAAAGTCGATAAACTTATCGTCGAAATCAGATATCGAAATTCGTTTTTTATGTATTTATACTTATGCAAAACCGTAGAAAAATGTGAATATGAATATGTAATATGTACATATCGCGCGTTAAATAATATAGAGATGTAACTCAAAATTTACGTTTTTTTTTTGAGATTTCATTACGCAATTAATAAACTTGACAAGTCGAATATAAGTCTAACTTCCCAACTATGGCGAAGATATGTGTCTTTCCATCTGTCTTTTTATATACCAACTGTATGAATTGATGGAACTTTGATTGCGTTTTTCCACAAATATGAAATTGTGAAATACTTCGTTATACATACATATTATTAAACGTGCGATACGTATGCATAAAATACAAAATGCCGGTTTATTTTTGTATGCACTTATGTATATATTTTTCAATTCTAATTGCACACATGACTGCAGTGAATTACTGTACACATTTTTGAATTTTTTAAATACATTTCCTTATTTTTGTTTAGATTTTAGGTTTCGCATAAGTAAAATATCAGCAGATTGTAACAAGTAACCGGAAATAAAATACGTACGAATAGGTACATTTTGCTTTTTTGACCCCGCCCCCAAAACGTTCAAGAATGAACAAGCATACTTACATACATATGTACATATGTATGGGAGTATTTATAAAGCAACAAATGATAACAATGTTCAAATCTGCATTCAAATAATTTTCACTATTTCTCGTTAAAACTTTATGTATGTACATTAGGGCGCGTCAATTAGTATGGGAGATTTTTCCGACTATCTCGCGTATAGCACAGAAGGATTCCACGTGTAATTCTAAGTAAACTTGCCGAAGAAACCATGGGTCAAAAATCACTTTTGAGTTTGCCAAATTGCGAAAATAGGTTTCTTGGCATTTTGCTGTAGTGTCGTAAAGAGGTGCTTAAATTTTGTATGAAAACATGGAACAAGGGTTTTTTTGTATGATGAATCCACTTCTGCACTCGTTTAAAACTTCGACGAGAGGACTCAACAGTGATAATTTTCACAATTTCTTTGCAACCTATATTCGCAATTTGGCAAACTCCAAATTGATTTTAGACGAATAGTTACTTCAGAAAATTTGCTTAGAATTACACTTAGAATGCTTATAAGCTACACGCGCATAGTAAAATGCGCCGCTCTAATGTACATATTTATGTATGCGCATAACTATACACACATATGTATTATAATCTAAGCCGGTGATATGCATTTCCTGAAATCTGTCAATTAAGAGCAAAAAAATAAAGAACCACCTAGGCCGAATTTGATGAAGGTAATCGATAGCTACAAATTTAATATTTCATAAACAAAAATATTGAACTAATTGGCCAAATACCCTGAAAAGCATTAACGATTTATCAACTACACTTTCTAATATATTTATTTTTTTTTGTAGAAAGCATAATTACAGCTTTTGTATGTATGTTTGTACTTTCTAAAAATCTTTCGCGATTGCAGCGGAAATTAATAGGGAATTGAAAATATGTAAATAATTGTTGCTAGTGATCTAAAGTTAATTTAAAAGTTGTTATTTTCTGAAAGAATGCAGAGGCAAAATAAATTTTGAAAGTAAAAATAATAATCTAAATAATAATCTAATGTTCGTTAGTTACGCTACTCTCATAATGATATGCATCAGAGCTGCACAATTGCTTTTTTAATTCATAAAATGTCTGTAAGTAAAATTTCATAATTTTTTTCTTTTTTCAGGGTGGGGTCGTATGTATATTTTTAATTCTGCAATCATTCAAAATAACAAGTCATTTTTAGCAAAAAATAAAACCGACATCAATTCTCATACAAAAATTCAAGGGTACCGTTCATTTCTTTATGATCCAATGATCGGATCTAAGCAAAATTAGTATGGGAGCACCTCTGAGCTGCCACGTTTCCATTAATAAAAATTGTAAAAATCGATTAACGTGGTCCAAAGTTATGCGGTACATAAAAAAAAATATTATGACGAATTCTTTTTGAAGTTTTTTAAAAATGATTTCTTTCCTTTCTTTGCTTCCTTCTCTAATACAGTTCTAATCAAAATCATCTAGTCTCAAGTTATTGTTGACGTTATTGTAACAGCATACAGATTTCCCAGAGCGTTTTTGGAGAGTGCTGCTGGAGTGGCAGTCCTTGGCCAGATGTTTTCATTCAACCAAACATTATGTACAATCAAGATAATCCCAGTCGGCAAAATGAGAAACCTTTCTAAATATGCGCCTTCAGGAAGGGATTTTACCATAAGACCTTATCTTTGGAAGCTTTATTAGAAGATTTTTTAATAGAGCTTTTATTAAAAGTCAAATTAAAAAAAAAATATCATAGTACTTAGATCTACTAGAAAGTTAAATTCAAACTGTTTCATTAATATTTTATGAAAATTGTTCCCTTCTAAGGGAAGCTGAATCAGAAGGCCTTGAAAGCCTTGGGCATTCCATAAAAAAGTAAAAGTAGTAGAGAATCGATCACGGAAGCCATATCCCTTCAAAAGCTTAGAAATAAGGGCATAAAAAAATATATTCCGACATATTGATAGCCTACTCCTTTTATTGAAGTCGGTTAAAATTACAAAGCAAATGAAAACTCAAATGGTTCAATCATTATACAGCTCTGAGGCCAATTCCTGTTCTGTGAAAATATGAAGTGAAAATATGTTTTCCACCACTTCACATATAATTAAAAATCTGTTTTTAAATGAAAATAAAAGTTTTCATAGTGAAAGTATTTTTTTTGCCAATTTTTGTGGCTGTGAAAAGAAAAGTTGCGCATTTTGCTCGAAAACATCATCTACAAGATAAAGAATATAATTTTCTCAAATTAACAAAAACTTTTCAAATAGCATTTAATTACCGAGAATCGCTTAAAATTAAATAAAAAGTGATGATATAGTGAAAAAATAAAATCTTCACTGAGTTTGAACTTTTCGTTTTCACTTCACCACTTCATAGAACAAGAATTGTCTTGCTGGACAACATATCCATGTAAGTACATTATTCGTTTTCTTTTGAATCTTCTGTACCAATCATTACCAATTTTTTCCAAAATTTGTTTGCTATAATGTGGAAACCTGCGTTCGTTTCGAAATGGTCGAATTACTACTCGCTTCGGCCCTGTATTTTTCCTCCTAGTAGGAAAATTAATTTATGTGTACTTAGTCTTATGAACCATTTCGGCGTAAAATGCGAATAAATTGAGCAGTTCTAAACATGCGGAAAATTCAGTTAAGATCTGAACTTGGTTTTTTTAAATTAATGTATAACTATAGTACTTAAACAAAAGAAATATTATTTAAACATGTCCCTTTTTATACGAATACCTTTTTTATTATCTCTAATTCATAGTCATTATTACATAATTCTTTTATTATAGTTGCGCAGCTTTAGATATCCTATGTCTCTTGTCTACAATTTTTAAAAATAATGCAGCAAAGGAATGCAATAAAGCGGAAAAGCAATTCAAATGAACGCCTTGCAAAGTGGACAATTGGAGAAGTTGTGCCTTATAATGTGTGCATAGCACATCTGTTAAGTGCTAGAAAAATTCAGACGGGCCATAAATAAGAGCAAGTGGTCCGGTCCACAAGTGCAAAAAACATACAAGTAACCAGCAGCTGCAGAACCAGGCATATATGTATATATGTAGTACGTATATTGTATTTATATATTGGCAACGATAGCAACTGCAGCATTGCTGCTGCAGCGTTTGTTAACACACTATATCGTCGCTCGAATAAAGAAACAGTGTAAATGCCACATACACTATTATTCGATAATTGCACCATTGGATAGACAATCCTTTAATCTATTAGAAAAATCTTTAGTTTTCTTAAATATCTCTTTGGCTCACTAATTTATTCCCGAAAAACGAAATTGTATTTGTATGGTTTGTAACGGTTTATAAAAACTTCCAATTCGTTTTTCTCAAAACTATACTTTTCATGTTACACTATTTCATTATTCCAGCGACGATATATGCTTGTATGTAAACGTACAAATGTGCATATACCACCAGTGACCGAGTCTATGTTGCTCCCAGCTTGGTTGAGGTCGCGGCCCTGTATTTAGCACGACTTTAATTGATGAATATTGAACAGTTGTCCAGGGCGCGCGCAATGGCATGGAATAGTGTCGGCGCTTGCCAGTGCTGCCTGGCTAAACATATGGATGTATGTGGACAAAGTTTATATGTAATGGAGTGATGTGCCGAACTACTAACCTTTTGTTCCAGTTCTCTTTGAATTGCCGCAGGTGTGATATATTTGCAATTTTTGTATCGTGGATTGTCTGATTGTTTCTCGTGCTTTCTCGTTCGTTTGTCACAGGAATAGAAAGCGATTATATTGCGTAGCCCGGAATTTTTCACTTCTGTCCGCGATCAAATCTATTAGCTTTCAATGGTAGTCAATAATTTAAACAATTTATTTCATGAAATTATAAAAAATGGATTATATAATGAATAAACTTTGGCAAAAGACGGACCGAACGGTCAGCGCAGTTGACAAGCGGCTATTGGCTTATTGCACGCGCGTCTATAATTGTGAAAATAAATCTCCCTGCACTTTTTTCTTAGTTTTTCAATTTTTCTTTACCGCCGAATAAACTTCCTCAATTTTCTTTATTGCTTTTACTTTCTTTACGCCTTTCCGCTTATGACGTTACTGATGGCTCGTCGCATCGACCGATAGTTTCACTTTTTCCTGCTTCCGTTTTCAGACGCGCACGACACGCAATTTCACTTCACTTTATTTAACTCGCTAATTGAACGTGTTACAAAATGTTATCTTTTAACGCGAATGCTAAACTTTCTGTTTCTTCCGAGTTATCACCGATTTAAGCCAGCACAATAGACCAACTATGCACCAAGTGATCTGGAACTCAACACCTAACCTAGCCACAAAGCAGAGAACGTCCAAAAAGGTATTTACGAACAGCAAACAAAACGGAATGTGTAGAGCTCTGTCAAAATATGTGGAACTCAAAAACAGATGATAAATGAGTTCCACTTACATAACTTCCAAAGATGCCAATTAGGTTAAAAATTTGCTGTCAATAAAATAAAGGAGCAGTTAGACGGTGCAACTGCAAGTTCTTTTCCAAAGTCTGCCAAACTCAAGAATTTCCAAAAGTGATTACAGGACCTTGCATGTATAGCGACTTTCGAAAGCAGTTTTTATTTCCGAAAATCACACTTTCCTACACCACTTTTTTTCTTTTTAAACAGTGAATGCAGAAAATTCCAATTTCACCTGTGTTACCAGAAAATTCGCACAAAACAACTGCAACATGTCTAATGTTTATATATTTAAATTGCTCATATCAGGAGAATTCATAAATTAAAAGTATTCTATACTCGTTCTGTATATTCTTAAAATGTAGCTATAAAACAAGGAAAAACATGTTATTTCTTAGAACTCTGCACCCCACTGGAATGATGTCAAGCACTACATCGTGAGGGAGAAAGGAAGTCCTTAGCCCCTTCATAACGCCTGCTATGGCGTTACATGCTGCCGACCATTTTTCGCTGCATATCCCCACTGAAGAGCTAGTTTTTTGCACGGTACACAACGTCCCCCCTTGCGTCCAGTAGCAGCAACTGCCGAATACCACATAAAGATTTATTTTTATCACCCTATACTTCCGGTAGTGCATTCCAGTGAAATGAGTTCCACTTACATAACTTCCAAAGATGCCAATTAGGTAAAATATTTGCATACATAAAGTAGCAGTTAGACGGTGCAAGTGCAAGTCAAAATCACAAGTCTGTCAAACGAAAATCAAACTTTCCTACTCCAATTTTTGTCTGTTTACACAGTGAATGCAGAAAATTCTAATTTCACCTGTGTTACCAGACTTTTATAATGCTTTGTAACAATATTACTGATCCGAAAAATTTGTTAAAAATGCTAAAATGCGCACAAAACAACAACAACATGTCTAATGCTTATATATTTAAATTGTTTATATCAGGAGAATTCATAAATTACAAGTATTCTATACTCGTTCTGTTTATTCTTAACAGTTTTTTCAGGGGCTCTCAAGTGTCCCTATAAAACCAGGACAAGCATGTTATTTCTTAGAACTCTGCACCCCACGGGAATGATGTCAAGCACTACAATGTGATGGAGAAAGGAAGTTAGTCGCCGCTGCTATGCCGTAGCTATTCGGGTGTCCTCAGCCCCTTCATAACCTCTGCTATTGCGTTACATGCTGCCGACCATTTCCCTGCAAAAATCACGACTACTCCATGCATGCATGTCAAGAGTACTCCCTAAGGACCAACGAGTACTCCAAAATTAACCACAATTCATATAAAAAATATGGTCCAATTAACATTGCGATGTCCTACGGCAGGACCATATACTCCATCTCTGCATTACATCAGAGTAGCACAAAACTACTCCAACATATTAACAATGGCATTGTTGTTATATTTTTTCGTTTGTACACGCTTTTGTTCTTCACTTCACAGATGCTTTTTCGCAACCAATAAAAACCAAAAACAAAAATAAAAAATTACATGTTGCCTCTGACGGCATTCGAACCCAAACATGCTGGGAGCAAACAAATAACAGCCAGCATCTCTACACGTTCAGCTACAGCCAGACATGCAAATGTGCTTTCAAATGATCAACTTCAATCACATTTCGTTAAAACACGAGCAGCGATCGCGTAACAATAAGCAAGTGCAGAGACACGAGTTGGTCCGCTACAGCATGACAGAGCAACACTTTTGTAAGTACTCCAATATACCACAAATAGATTACATGGTCCAACGATTTTTGCAGGGTTTTCGCTGCTTTGTAGCATGAACCAATTAGAACAGATCTGACCGGCTGAGAAGCAGCCATTTGTAATAGCAATTGAGAAAAAAGTGTGTGACGTTCGTAATTTTGAAGTTTGCTGTTTCTGTTTTGCTTCTTTCTTTATGTGTATTTTGTTGGTGGTTTATTTCAGTGATTTTTAAGTGATTTTCTGTGCAAATGTAATTAAAATGAAGTGCGCGGTGATTGGATGCAAAAACACGTACAAAAATAATAAATCGGTATTCTTCATATTCTTTGTTTACTTTTCACAGAAAATAACAGGACGCCGAAATTACAAATGTCAGCCAGAAAATTACTTTTTTCTTTTGCTTCATCTTGTCAGATCTTGTGTAGTTGGATCATGACTTTGTAGGATATCCCCACTAGTGCTAGTTTTTTCCACGGTACACGGTACACAACGGTTTAAACCCCTTACGACCAGTAGCAGCAACTGCCGACTTATTTATTTATTTATTTATCACCCTATACTTTCGGGTAGTGCATTCCAGTTTCGTCCGGTAGTGCATTCCAGTGACGTCCGGTAGTGCATTCCAGTGGAAGTTTTGTGATCTATCCCTGTTCTGACATTCATCTTGTCTTTGACATTTGTTTGACAAATTTGTTGGGTTGTGATTTGCAAAAATTTTCTCCTGCTTACCAATTTTGGAAAGTAAACGTTTGTTCTAAAAGATAAATAAAAGTTTATAAAAATTGTGGCAATGACAGCACCATCAGCAAACGTATCAGCTTATTTAGCAGCACAAAAGAAAACAACCAACAAGGAACTTGCGTCCGAGTGGACTACCATCGAAGATTTGCACAACGAAAAGTAAGAAGTTGCAGGACGCCAACAGATTCCGATTGTCTTTCGATTTATTTTAATCCTTGGTTAATATTTTATGAACTTTAGGTTATGGAATGAATTGACTATTTTGTTAACGCGTTTTGTTCGTCATCCCGCTCTGCAAGATGAGGATACTTTGCTACAATTATACCAAAACTTCATATCATCATTCGAAATGAAGTGAGTAAAATTTGACTTACAGTCTTTTACCAAAGTTTATATTATTTATTTATTTCCGATTACAGGATAAATCCATATGGGCTAGTGCAAATTCTCGAGGTAGTAGTAGAACATATTTCCGATAAGAAGGAAGCCGTTGAGTTCTTAGAAAAACTGAAGGAGAAAGTAAATATTTGCGATGAAGCAGTGTGGTATATTAGGGTAAAAAGCAATTTTGTAATATTCATTAGACACTATAAAAGATCGAAAAATTGTAGGTATTGCAAGGTAACCTTTATTTGACCAACCTTAATGATTTGGACGCCACAAAGAAAATAATTGAGGAATTGCGTGATGTGCTCGAAGAAGCCGGAAATGTTACACCAGTACATGGTAAATTTTATATGCTCGCCTCACAGTACTACCGGCGAGTTGGCCAACACAGTGATTACTATCGCTGTGGATTGCAATTCCTTGGCTGTTCGCTCGATGATTATCCTAAAGATGAGTGGGCGCAACAAGCTTTTTTCCTTGGCTTAGCAGCATTGCTAGGTGATGGCATTTATAATATCGGTGAATTGGTATGTTTCGTTTAGTATAAAAAAATTGTATAATTCTTTTGTAATTCATTTTTATAAAGCTTGCACATCCAATTCTGGAGTCGTTGAAAGGCACAGACAACGAGTGGCTTGTTGAATTATTGAAAGCATTTAATACAGGCAACATCCCAAAGTAAGTATATTCTTAGTGCTGTATACAATAATAATTATATACATTATTTAAATAATATTTTCATAAACAGGTTCAATGAGATGAAGAAAATTTGGTCAAAGATTCCTGATTTGGCGGCGCAAGAAGTAAAATTGCGTAAAAAAATCTCATTACTTTGTCTAATGGAAATGACTTTCCAACGTTCAGCCATTCAACGTTCGATATCGTTCGAGGAAATTGCAAAGGAAACAACGCTGCCATTGAACGAAGTTGAATTGTTAATAATGAAAGCGCTTGCGCAAGATTTAGTACGTGGCGAAATAGATCAGGTCGCTGGAGTGGTGAATATGTCATGGGTACGTACACTGTAACTTCTGTTTAAATTATTTACATATTATAACGAGTATTTTCTTTTTTATTGGATTTTAGGTGCAACCACGGGTATTGGGTCGCAAACAAATCGCCGGCATGGCCACAACTTTGGACCATTGGATGGCATCTATAACATCAATGGAGAAACTGATGGAAACGCGTGCCGCTGAAATTTTAACCAACTAATACTTTTTGAAAACTTTTTTGAATTTTTTTTAACGTTTAGATTATAAATGAAATAAAATGCAAAATGTACTCATAAGAAATAGCTGATGGGATATGTTCTGCAAATGTAAAGTAATAAGCACCACAACATATTTACTTAAAATCTATAAATTAACCAGAAATTTCAAACGGCGAACTGTTAAAGCTAAATTCAAAATTGAAATTTTTTCTTAAGGTCATGTATTTTTTTTAAGATTTAGTTTTTAATTTAAGTTGGAGCAGCATAAAACTATGAAAAGAGGTTTCGGGGAATCAGCTGGAGTGACAGTCCTTGGCCAGATATGTAGATGTAGATCTGGGACATTCCGGTTACGTAGACCCGACTGTTGCAAGAACGCGTGCATTTTGATAGGGAGGCGTGTTTTCGAGCAGCAGTAAATGTACGACTCTGCCTACATCACTCGTTCGAGGAACAAAAGTTTGACAATCCGTTGCCCTCACTGGAAGATCAAAAGCAACATAAAAAATGTTACTA
>NW_023464473.1:0-10819 GCF_013731165.1 Rhagoletis pomonella
AGGGATTATAACCCTTACTAAGTAGAATTCTCCTTTCTGTGTTGCCGGAAAAGAAGGGCGGACGTATTTTTGCGCTGAACTTCTCTCTGCGTAGGCGGCCTTCGGCCGCGCTTAGGGATTATAACCCTTACTAAGTAGAATTCTCCTTTCTGTATTGCCGGAAAAGAAGGGCGGACGTATTTTTGCGCAGAACTTTTCTCTGCGTAAGCGGCTTTCAGCCGCGCTTAGGGATTAAAACCCTTACTAAGTAGAAGTAAATAATTCATATTAGAAAAAACGAAATTATCCATATGCACACTTTCGTTAGAAAACCGATATAATGCATATAACAAAAACCGAAATAATGCATGCATGCACAATTTCAGTTCAAAACCGAAATAATGCATATAACAAAAACCGAAATAATGTATGCATGCACAGTTTCGGTTGAAAACCGAAATAATGCATATGAAAAACCCGAAGTAATGCATACATGCACAGTTTCGGTTGAAGACCGAAATAATGCATATGAGAAAATACCGAAATTATGCATATGCATACTTTCGTTTTAAAAGCGAAATAATGCATATGAAAAAAAACGAAGTAATGCATACATGCACAGTTTCGGTTTAAAACCGAAATAATGCATATGGTAAAAACCGAAATAAAGCATACATGCACAGTTTCGGTTGAAACCGAAATAATGTCTAAATGCACAGTTTCCATATGCGCAATTTCGGTGCCCCATTTCTTCGTATAATAAAAGAAACCAAATATTTACTTCAATGTTATCATATTAGTTAGTTTTTATTTAGAACAGGGGATTTTGGATGTACATATTCTAAAATGGAGACAAGAGCCACAATAAAGATGAAATAACGCCCGCGGGCTTTATTTAAATTTTTAGGAAATGAAGCCCGCGGGCGTTATTGCCATATCGAAAGGGAAATAATTCCCACCGACAAAAGGCAATAAAGCCCGCGGGCTTAATTTCTTTTTCGCAAAGGCAATAACACCCGTGGGCTTTATTTTTTTTTTTAGAAAATATTATTTCCGCGGGCCTTATTGCACTCCACCGGTTCGGTCCAGGTCTAAAAAACTCAAAACAAAGAAAATTAGGGCATATCAAGCAGCAAAGCTAGATAATACTCTTGAGAAATGGGAAGTATATACAAAGATAGGAAATAAATATAGAACGGAAATAAATAAAGCAAAAAATAATATGTAATAATAGTATGTAAGCAATAGTAAAATAAATACACAGGGGCAAAACAAAGGTGGAAAAAATCAAAGAATTAGTTTTGCGTGAAGAAACAGGAAAAATAGACTGTAGAATTTGATGGGGTTGAATATAATGATGATAAAATTGCAGATTTAATCAATATTTTGTACAAAGTATAGAAGATATTAGTCGGTCAATTGAGAATGTGCAATATGTAAATCACATTGGAAACATAGAAAACTTATTTAAATTTAGAGAGATTACATTGGAAGAACTATATAATATATGTAAAACCGTGAAAAATAAACCGGAAGAATAAACAAGGGTATGATAACACATAACTGGAGCAAAATCGGGCACAGCCTGCTAGATATGGTAAACGTATCAAATATGAGAGGTGTCTTTCCAAATTCACTGAAAGAATCAAAGATAACTCCTATAAAGAAATAAGTAAAACAAAGAGAGCGGAAGAGTTTAGGCCGATTAATACATTAAAAACCATTGAAAATATTTTGGAGAACGTAGTGAAACAACAACTGATGGAATATCTGGAAGGTTATGAACTTTTCTCAAGATTCCAATCGGAGTTTCGCTATAAATACATGCATACATGCATACGAGACGATAAATTACCCTTTACCACATTCGTCGTCATTTCAGCAAGAAGTCAGATGATTTTCAGCAACAAGTCAAATGGCTTTCAGCAACAAGTCAGATGATTTTCAGCAACAAGTCAAACGACTTCTGCAACAAATGATGAGCTCTCATGCTTTCGGAACCGTTCAACTGCCGCGTTTGCTAGTTTCGTGCACGATCATTCGGAGTACAGGTTTGCCGAAGTCAATATCAGTATGAGCTGTTATAAGTATCGTTCACTTGTGGTGGCTGTATTTGCAAGACAGCACGCTATGCGCTGGTGTTCAGTCATCCTCTAATTTCGTTTAGGTATCGATACTACTAAGCCAACGCCGCTGCTCAGTCATACAAAGCAGCAGTATTGATTGAGTATGAAACAGTTGACACTCAACCAATGCCAATCCCTGGTTAGGATTGAGTACGTACTTCTCAAAAATATGAATTAAGAAACAATCGTGATTTTAGAATCTAAAGCACACAAATCGATGTTCTATATAGGTTTGAAATTATATAATACGCTACCGATGGAAGCAAAAACGAGGCGAGATATATAGCATTTAAGCAAAAATGTGTAGAATTTATGAGGAGTAAGAGAAACTATACAATGTAATGTAAAGTACTATAAATACTAATAACAAATAATAATTTGTTTTTGTTATTTATGGCCTTATAACAATTATATTAAACAATTTTTTTTTTTAGCTTGAGGCCGTTTTTAATGAAAAACTATTGTGGAAAAGCAACAATAATTTCAAAAGAAATGCTAGAAGTGATAGCTATTTCGGAAATTACCACATTTCCTCATCAGACTTCTTTCAGTAGGATTCGAATCGACGATCCCACTGACTCAGCCAGTTGCCTACGCACTGGGCTAAGTTCGCCTTGTAAATTATCGTTGCCTTTTTCCCACATTTTTCATTTGTTAAGCCAACACAATCAAGCGCAGCTATTCCGATGCAATTTACACTTGATCATGTGGTTGTTGGTTTTTGTTAATAAATCTTTTTTTTAGAATGTTTAACTTTTAGGTGTGCTCGTCCTTAAGTTATTTGTTTTTGTTATTTTATGGCCTTATAACAATTATATTCAACAATTTTTATTGAGCTTGGGGCCGTTTTTAATGAAAACAAACAGAAATAACTTAAGGCAATAAACAATTAGAAAATTGCAATTCTTCAAATTCGAATATTCTATTACAATTCTAACTACTAATGTATTCAAACTGTTAGAAATTTGCAACCCTAGGTGTACTAAAAACAAGCACAGCTAACTTTAAGTATTTTTGTGAATAATAAAATTAGCGTCATATTTGCGCGTACCTTCAGACCGTAAAGTTGATCGTTGTCTTTATTAAAACAAAAACCCTCAGTAATTTTACAAGGCGCGTTAGCGCACATAGCGCGCCAGAATAGTTTTTCCTTCGTACACATACAAGCGTAGTGCTTGTATATAGCAGCGGCAGCAGTAGCACCCAAGGCGTGTGCGTACAATTTGGCAGCGGAGCACCCGCCGGCATACAACCAGCAGCGGCGGCATCGTGGGAGCACCCCCTTTTGTGAGGTTACCCGGACAGTCAGGTACGCCGCGCGGTTTTTAAAGCGAAGTGGAAAAGCCCACTTCACATGGCGACCGTGCCTAAGTCCGATGAAATGGACCCCGGCAGTGTGAAGACGAAAAGGGGCAGAGCCCCTAAAAATCTCAACACGTTTTAATAGGAAAAAAATTACAATTTTTACTACAAAAAAAAAATTACAAATTAAACGAATATACGCATAGATGAACAACATGAACTCTCGACACTAATTGAACTTGTGACAAATTAAAAAAAAAATAAAAATGTTACATAACTAAAAAAAAAAAAGAATGAAATATAATTTTATTTTCCTTTACTAAAAGTACATACATATGTACATACTACGGTGGCGGTAATCAAATAGAAAATAAATAATAATGCAGTGGTGGCGATGCAAGACATTCAAAATTTAAGAAACTAAAAATTACACAACAAAGTCAAAATACCTGAATACAAAACAATGCGTAAACAGTTCTAAAAAAAAAAAGCGGTGGTCCCAAATTTTAAATACTTTTCAAACCAAAAATGGCTTAAAAGCGAGAAATTTGCAATTAAAACAAAATAAAAAAAACGGTAGTACCAAAATTTCAGCATAATTACAAATATTACATGCAAAATAGTGGGAGAAATAAGTGCAGTGGATAGTGGCGATATATACATACAAGGCATGCAAAAAGGCTGTGGTTGGTGACAAGCAAAAAAAAAATCCCAAAACTTTTTATTAAACGAATATACAGTAGCTGGTGGTACAGTAAACAGTCAGTGCAATTTGTAAAACTCAAGCACAAACAAACAAAAAAAAAACAAAAACAGCGAAAATTACTTTTTAAGGAGAGACTGTACTGACTACCACTGAACAATAATACCACCTAGCGGTACACAAAACCACGCCACTGAAATATGCCAAGCCACCACTGAACAATAATGCCCGTTACATAGCGGGGCATAAAGCCACGCCACTGAACAGCGTTACAACGGTATGCCAAACCACGCCAATAAGCATCATCAACACCATCACCGGCATTGAATACGGACAACAGTAGTTGTAGCCGCTACAACAACAACAATAACGGACAACAGCAAGAGAGAGAAGGAAAGGACAGCGGTAACGAGAAGCGGGTTGCAGTATGGTATGATGCACAGTGTGAAAAATTTCGAACGGTTTTTCCCTTTCAGATTTTTCAACATTTACATGTGTATATATACTTATAAAACCAATGTACTTACTACTTTTATATGTATCTACATATGTTAACCCTCAAACCGGCAACTTTGAAATAGTGATCAGAAATGGTTGGGAATTTTTTTCTGGCATAACTTGGGCATGATAAACTCAATGGGCCTCATGCATAAAAAGTTAGCTTAAGCTCAGACTCGGTTTTTGCACTGATGAAGTGAGTTCAAACTCAAGAATTTGTACTGAAAATCGAGTTGGAGTTTAAGCTCACTTTTTATGCATGAGGCCCAATGTCGTCATCTACATATATACCATTTTGTCGCTTGGTTTGACTTCCAGGTGAGATAAAAGAAACAGTGCCTCCAGGCACTCATATCGGTTAAAGCAAAAAATATGAACAGATAGAAATTTTATTAAGTACCAACGGTTTTATTCCAAAAAGTTTAGCAGTGCAATGGAATCTAGAAAAATGTGTTACTTTTTTGAGTGCTATTCCAAAAAGCAATTTTTTGCCGCAGATCAAATAAATATAAATTGCATACTTCGCAAATACATTGAGTTTGCGACTTTTTACAAAATTTGCACCATTTTTTGCCACTTTCTCGAGCCATTTAGGAAGTTGATTGTTACCATTGAAGCGAACGTCATCAACATGATATACAGATTTTCAGCCAACACTCAGAGCAGCAGGTTGCGATTCATCTTGTGGAGAAGAAGGTTGACTTGTTGAAGATGGGCCACCAACCGAACGCGTTTGAGTGTAGCTCACAAGACCAGCAGCGATCTGTTCTCGGAATTCAGGTATCAATGAAATGATAAAAACGGCGGTCATTCCATCCATCCCCATCTCGGAACGACGGGAATCTTTTTATGACTTCAAACCGTTTCAATGGCATCGTTTTGCGAATGGGTTCTAATGCATTCTTCATTAACTAGCTCTCTAAATTCGGGGAGCGATGTACTGGCAGATATCATCGACGTTCACATTGAATCTCAAGTTTATATCCTGATTAAGTTAGAGCATACCGGTTCGTCTCTTAAACAATCATTTCAATTATTTCTTTATGGAAAAAATATAGAAATAATTGCACCGGTCTTGAGAGCGCGCTTTTGTGTGCTCAGGTAAGCCACGAAATGCCACCTCATTTATATGAAGTTAAAGGTTTGTTTTGCGCCAGATGACTTTGCTGAGTTCAGCAGAATCCCTGCTTATTGATTCAATGTCTGCAATAAAAAATCCATACGATCAGTACGTAAAATCAATTTTCCAAAGATGTGAGAGAAACTCTTACTTCCAATCAAACCACCATTGGTTGGTACAACTGCTGGACCGGTAGCTTCGGCTATACTACTAGTCTCCACAGAATCCATAAATTCAAGAATTTCTTCGGCTGATAACTTCGACAATTTCTCACGCGACATCATGGAACGCTTTGCATATATTGTTATTTATTTACTTATTTATTTGTTATTTAGACACTTTATGAAAAACAGGTGAAAATTTTATAAAAAGTATTTGCCTTACCGGTAAAAAGCACCATAACTAAAACGCAATAGAAAAATGCGACGCGTAAAAAAATTCGCGCCGAACGACAAGAGTGCCTTGAGGCACACTTAGATTTTTTGCTATAGAACATAAAATCCAACTATTTTCAACACCGTAGATATAAAATCGTGAAGCTTATGACTAAAACTTTACGGGAATAAAATTCTTGAGTTAAAAGAACGTCTCCAGAATAAAAATTTTCGATGCTGAAAATCTGAAATTTTTTAATACGAAAACACGACCACCTGCTCGCAAAAAACGGATTACAGAGGACAAACGGCCCGTCGGATTACATTCTAATTTGAGAAAGAAATGTCATCAAACATATGATCAAGAGCGTTGAACTCACTTGCGTAATGAAAAATTACATCTTCATATGCAAAAGGTGATTTTTGTGATCTTTTTACTTGAGGCACTCTTACCGGTTAGAGGGTTAATACACACTTTCAACCGTACATATGTATGAGGTACTATTTTAAATTGGGAATTTCAGCTTCAGCGGTACAGTAGTGTGCAAATCTTAATCAATTTTCCTTTTTAACGTAATTTGGCCATTTAAAAATTTTAACTCAAATTTTATTTGGTGCTTTGCATATTAGTCCGGATTCAAATTTTTGAATTTTGATTTTTGGTATTTTTGATCAATTTAAAATTTTAAATCGAATTTTCGCCTGTGCCATGCCGTGTTTTTTATACAAAATGTGTGCTACTTCTTAATTCTCGAAAGAAAACACCGTGACGTAAATAAAAGTTTGCGAAACTTAATCAAAATCTTAATCAAAAAAAAATTTGTAAAACAAAAAAAAACATCTTTTAAATTGCATGTGAGATATCACGAAGGAAAACAACATCCCTTTCCTATCGCAGGTTATACCCCCTTATTGCATGCCAAATTTTCAGCGGACTATAACATTTGACTATTTTCTCAGTAAGTAATACATATATTCTTTTTAACATTAGGGTGCGGTGAGTGGTAGCTGGTTGTAACTATCGGTGCTTGAACTTTTTGAGGTTATCGGTTATTTCAGATCTCGAAATACAATTTATAGAATACCAATCTGATTTCGTTAAAATAACTAAGCGTATTTTGCAGAATTGACCACTATCGACAAACGCGGTTAAACTCAAAGAATACAAAGATTCGTTTATAACTTGTTATAATAAAATTGTGTTGCACGTAACCGGTAACAGTTCAACACATAACCTTAAAGAAGTACAAGCAAAGTTATCACGTTGCAAGGAGCTGCTAGTGAAGTGCTTTGTTAGGTTAAGTTGTGAGATTCCAATTCCAAAGGATGCATTAAGTCTTATATGCCAAACGAACGTAGTTGATTCGGAATCAGAAGAATTCGCTGACGCTGAGTCAGAAGCATCGCTAGATTTTTTTATCAAAAGAAGCTCATCACTTCCAGATTTCAAGCACTCATTATTTGTAGATAACGCTCCACCAGCAGCTACCAGCTCGCCTGATATTACCGATTTTTCAAAAAGTTTTTACAAAATGGCTACCATCGAACAGAAAAAGTCATTTATTAGTCTATGTTCATCAATAATTAATAATTTTCACGATAAAATAAGTTTAATAGAAGACCTAGCTGAAGAAAACCTAACCAGTACGTTGATAGCATTTTTAAAATCTAAATTAGAGGAAAAAGCTCGCGAAGCATTACCGACGCAAATACTATCAGTTAATGACATCAAAATTGCTCTACGTGGAAGGATTAAACCTGATAATTCCAAAGTTGTTGCAGGAAAAATTTCGGCGTTACATGTCAACAATAATAACTATACAGATTTTGCTGAACGCGTAGAAGAACTGGCCGACTCTTTAGAGCGTTCCTTAATTATTAAAGGAATGACTCAACGAAAAGCTCACGAAATGGCCGTTGAGCAAACCGTAAATGTTTGTCGATTAAATGCCAAGTCGGATCTAGTCAAGTCGATACTTTCTTCAACAACATTTTCCGATTCCAAAGACGTAGTAGCAAAGCTGATAGTGGAGCAAAATAACGAAGTAAAAGAGCGTCAGGTTTTAGCATTTCGCACACGCGGAAGTAGCTTTTCCAGAAATGTTCGTGGTAGTTTTCGTGGGCATAGTAATTATAACCCAAATCGCAATTTTACAGGTTATAGGAACAGGTTTTATTTAGGCAATGGAAATCAGCGCTATCGACCCGCTAACGGAAACACCTACCAAAGTGGCAGCAATAATAACCGTTTTAACAATAATCGTGGTAACAATAGGAACAACACCAATAATAGCAGATCTTCGAACAATAGGGGTAGAAATGCAAATGTCCGTGCTTTAAACGCTCACGCATCTCAGGAGCGAACACTGGGGGAGCAGGAGCTAGACCACTAAACGATTTTTCTATAACAAAAGGCATTTACTGCTTAAATCTAAATTATTCAGATTTTATTCAATTGCACATTTCCGGGTCAAATAAATTATGCACATTTTTGGTCGACACCCAAGCCGCCATTTCTGTAATTAAAATTTCAAGTTTTAACAACAATTTTCCAATTGATATAGATGATATCATCCGCATCACGGGCGTCACTGCTAACACTGTTTCCACTCTGGGTAAAAATACGACAAATTTAACTTTTTCCGACTTTTTTATAAAACATACGTTACATGTGGTTAATGACGGAACTGAAAGCGATACCTGCGTAATTCCTCCCAGATGCGAAGTTTTTCGACTTTTCAATTTAGAAAGTTCGCCGGAACCACTTTTTTTGGAGTCACAAGAAATTGATAACGGTGTATTCACGGCAAGGTGCATAATTAGTACAAGTCAAAGTCATAAATACTACAAGTGACATAAAATACGTAAAGAACTGTAACATCCGGACTGAAAAACTCTCTAATTTCAATGTTTATTCAATTAATAAGACAAGAAACGATGACAACCGGACAAAAGAACTTATTAAGATTTTGAAAAAAACAGATGCCTAGTAGTGAAAGCGAATTGCTCAACTTGTGCGTAGATTACGCAGATATATTTGCACTTCCGGACGACAAAATGACATGAAACAACTTTTACGAGCAAAAACTAAGATTGCCGGACAATAACCCAGTTTACATTAAAAATTTCCGATTACCATATTCCCAGCGTGAAGAAATAAACCGTCAAGTAAACAAGTTATTAGAAAATGAATTAATCGAAGAAAGTTACTCAAATTATAATAGCCCTTTAATTGTTGTTCCGAAAAAAGACACTAATGGTCAAAAAGCGTACCGCATGTGCGTCGATTTCCGTGCTGTTAATAAGAAACTGATTGCCGATAAGTTCCCTCTTGCGCGAATAGATGACATTTTAGACAACCTTGGCCGAGGGAAGTATTTTTCAACTTTAGACCTCTTTTCAGGATTTCATCAAATCCCTTTACACGTTGACTCACGTGACGTAACATCCTTTAGCACCGACCGAGGAGCATTTAGATGGATAGTATTACCGATTGCTTTTTCCGGTATTCCGCCCAATGTGGCATTTCTTTTCGTCGACGATATAATCGTAATTAGTTGTAGCGAAGCACATCACATTAAAAATCTGTCAAAAGTTTTCAATACATGCAGAGCTTTCAACTTAAAACTCAACCCAAATAAATGCAATTTTCTCCGGCCAGGAGTTACATTCTTAGGCCATAAATATTCAGCCAAAGGTCTGTTGCCAGATGACACCAAAATAAATGCAGTTAAACAAGTAATTTTTAGCAAAAAAAAACCGACTTCAACTCCCATATAAAAAAAAAAAATATATATATATATATCTCATGATCCACTGATCGGATCTCAACCCTCAACCAGATTAGTATGGGACCACCTCTGAGACACTACCTTTCCGATGCAAAAAGAATTATCGAAATCGGTTGACGTGGTCCAAAGTTATGCGGTAACATAGATAGAAAAAAAAAAAAAATATTCCGACGAACTGATAACCTCCTCCTTTTTTGGAACTCGGTTAAAAATATACAAAACCGACTGATAAAGACGCGGTTAGACGATTCGTCGCATTTGCTAACTATTACAGACGGTTTTTACCAAATTTTGCGGACTTCACAAAACAATTTATTATTACTGTCGATGCCTCAAAAATTGGGTGCGGTGCTATTCTGAGCTTCTAAAGCATTCAATAAATCCGAACAGAAAAAGCCAATCATAGAATTGGAACTTTTAGCCATCTATTTTGCAATCAAACAACTTCGACCATACGTTTACGGAACTCATTTCATTGTTAATTTGGACCATAGGTCTTTAGTTTATTTATTCAATATGAAGGATCCAGCCTCAAAACTAGCTAGGATACGGTTTGAATTAGCCGAATACAATTTCACCATCGAGTACATTAAGGGTAAAGCAAACGTAGGTGCAGACGCACTTTCACGCATTCATTTTAATGAAATCAGGGAATCGACGAAGCACGTACTTGCAGTTAAAACCAGAGCTATGACGAAACAATGTTACGGTAAAGACTTACAAAACAAAGATTATACAGACAATTCAACTCAGACAGTAAAAGTTTACGATAAATTCGCATACAATTTTTCAAAAAAGGTCCCGCGTATTAGATCACTAATAGTTTATGATAATAATAATGAAATTTCAACTTTAAAAATTTATGCGCATATAAAACACAAGAAACTCGAGTTACTTAATGTTGAGACTGCTAACAAAATAATGAA
>NW_023464474.1:0-10818 GCF_013731165.1 Rhagoletis pomonella
TACATATGTATGTTCTACGATGAGCTTAAATCTTACCACTCGCGGCAAGCGCGCAATGCGCAACAAATTAACAACGCAAAGCGTCAGCATCATAAAAATGTCGTCGTTTCGCGCATGCGCATGCGCATCAGAGAAATGCCGCCAACGCCACCGCACAGCCTTGATGGCTGGCTACCTCAGCTGTTGACAGTTGGATGCGTTGCCGTGACTCTTCTTCAGCGCTCTGCCTACAACGCTCGCCAGACTGTTTGACTTCACACTATCCAGCGTATTTCTTGTGACCATCGGCCGCTGCTGCCACCGATGCAGCTTTAAAGGCAACCGCTGGCTCAACAGAGTGTCAGCAAAAAAATTAACGATTTGTGCATTTTAGATCGAAATCGGCAAGACCCCTCAAAAAAAGATCATTCAAGTATGAGGCATACAGCTCTGTGGCTGACACGATCACACGCTCTTAAGTATTTGTGCTTCCTCTGCGTATTTGTTTTTTGGCTCCTTTGACTCTTGTGATTACTATGTACATACATTCGTACATATATGCTGCTTGTTTACTGGCGATCATGTTGGCGTTTGCGATTTGTCAAAATCGTTAACCGATCGCAACTGGCCGATATTGTCACAACGCATGCGCGCACTGTATGTAGTGTTTTCTGATGTTGCTGTTATTGTTTTCTGGTTCTCAGTTGCGTGCGTACGTGCAATATCATAAAGTTATAGAACATCTTAATGGAAATTGAATATGTTGCAGCGGATTCATAAACAAGTTGGAAATTCTGCGAAATTCGAGTATTGGAGTTGTTGGTGTGAATGTAAGGAAGAATTCAAAATAAAAAGATTTCATGGTACTGAGCTAGAGTTTGTAAGGATTACTTGGGAAATTCGGAGCTTTAAAGGCGGTATTTTAGAAAACGGGAACAGTTAAGAACCGTTTAAAAGTTTTCGTGGCTAATTAAACCACAACAATATGGATTAGCAGACTAATCTCAAATCCGTCGTGATAGGAGCTAAAAACAAAGTAGCCGCCGTCACCTATAGAAGACCAACTATAGACTGGTAACTGGTAGGATGCACTTTCTCCTGCAGGGCTCGATGCAACGATTTCAACGTAAGGTACATGACTTAGTCAACCTTGAAGTAAGTTTGAATTCAACAATTGTTAGCTACGAATATGAGTCCCGCCCGCAAGCCCCACAGCAGTCGACATCCATGGTGAAAAAAACAGCTTGACTTAACTTGGTGCAAAAGTCCGTAAGCTATTTTTTAATCGGCTAAACGACTCAGGGGCTTTCAATAGAACTATGCTAGGCAAGCTAAGCACATAAAAATACAACGATTGTGTTGGCTTGGACATGTTGTACGCATGGATGACGACGTTTCGGTAAAAAGATCTTTCCACTCAGCAACCATGGGTGGACAACGAAAGCATGAGCGCCCACGAACATAATGGAAGGACCAAGTGCAGACGAACCTGACTTGGGATGAAGAATTGGCGCAAATCCGCAAAGGAGAGAGGCAACTGGCGAAGTTTTTGGTCTCCGCCCATACCGACAAACGGTTGTATTGCCAAATAATAAGAATAAGAAATGAATCGGCGAGTGCTAAACGAACAAAAAGGGAAATTAGAAGTGCTAAAAGCAACTCATGCAGTGATTAACAGAATTCGAGAAGTTCTCCACAGACCTGCACTAGTGAAATAGGTCTTCTGAGAAGACCTGAGGTATCGTCCTCGATTAGCCCGAAGGCATATCTTAACCTTTTAGCCGAGGATGCAGTATTATCCCATGCAGAGAGTAGGAAAGTCGCCAGAAACTTGTTCTCTGAGGATAGGAAAGGGTTTAACATCCTGTCTCTGCGCCTTTAAAAGTCCCTGTGGGGCAAATGGCATTTTCACAGTTCATCTTTAGGTGGCTCGCTCACCTGCTGCGATTTCTAATACTTCTGCTCAGGGCATGCTAGGCAGGGATCCCTGCCGCAGGAATTGCAGAAAGTAACGTGCACATCCAAGGTAGGGAGACATCATCAGTCATATCAGGTCATAAAAACCTTTCAGCACAAAATCCTTTTTACTTAAAGCTATGCAAAGGATCATACATAAACCAATATGAAAGAGTTATTTTATGATGATTTGTCATTGCCTGCCGAGGGATATGATAACTCCTTTCCAAAAAAATCAGGGCCAAAGATTCACGCTCTTCTAAGCTTCACACAAAAAATGAAAGCGATCCATGAGGAGGAGGAGGTGGCTTCCTGCTTGTATAGGGTTACTTTAATAACACGAAATACTATCTAATCGACTATTGAGTCCAACAAAAATGAATCAAATCTATCCTAAGCCACCGGTTAGCAAGGATAATTTAACTCTGGAATAGGAAGTATTCGGTTTCTAGGCAACGAAAGCATGCACACAGGTAGGTGTGATCTTCCTTTGTGCTTTGATTTTTACGGGTATTCGTTCAGGATGTGGCTGCTTCCCCTCAGACTAAGGGAAGCCAACATATGGAATACAACCAACTGCGTCGGACAAGCGGTAATACCAGCTGAAATAAATGTGTTCAGCGCTTAATGTCATTAAACTTCACCTAGAAGCCAGCGCTGATAACAATACACTACAAGTGGATACCCACGGAAGACTGGAATCTGGACCAGGGTTGTTGCGAATATTATTCCGAAATAAAAGTCCTTTCCGGATAATAAACAATCATCTGATCTGGATTTATCAATTGCTGATGATTGTTCATAATTAGGGCAAGAAACCGGAGCCGACCTTTAACCGGCGGAGCTGCAGATCAGCTAGTTTTTTCGTCTGTCACACGGATGCAGTTAGTCTTTACTACCAGATTCCAGTCGGAAAAGCCGCTATACTCGCCGGTGGCTACGCCGTTTTGAAAGCAGTAAGATCCATGATTAATAAATCGGAAAATGTATGAATATCGGGGACGCGTTGACATCTTTTGGCTTTCTGTAGCTCGAAACGAAGCTAAAGAGATGGACCGCTATGCCTCTGGGATGCGAATAAACGTGGCAGACAACTACACGCAACCATCGTGTAGCGATCAAACTATAAACATTGATAAGTACATTAAAGCCACCTCAAATCTACTTTAACGACGAATAAATCGGAGCGATTGTTGTGTGTTAAAGAGCTCAGAGGTTCGTCACATCATACATAATCCTTGAAAAAAGCGGGGCAGAAGCAGGAAAAGTATTTCGCCGTCTCGTCCTTATCAAGGCAGGGAGGGAAAATCGGATTGTTATAAATGCCAATCATAGTCAGTTTTTGGCACAAGAAGTGCCCAATCAGCAATCCCACAAGTTGCCTGCTTTCCCAGCTGTTCGAGGGCTGAGACTGAGGGCTACATGAGTTGCACCCAGTTGCGGACCCTCGCAGTCTTCTAGTCATTGTTGAGTTAAATATTTATTCAGCCAGTTTTTGAAGGTGGCTCCGATGGCCGAAGTTGGGAGTACATTAATTGGTTGCGGCCTAAGAAATAGCTGCTATGAGACCTTTCTAGCCAAATGGTAAGTTAACTCGTTACCAAGTATTCCCTTGCAACCATAGGAAAACGTGTTCATTACGATTCCAAACATAATTTAGTCTAGACTTGCATTGCCGAACTAATTGGACTTAATTGGAGGGCTAGCCAATGCTTTAAGTGTGGTTTGGCTGTCACTACGGACTCGTAAAATACTGCCTCTACACCTACTTTCCATCACGGCACGTAGTCCATTGCCTTGAGGTTTGCAAGTGCATCGGTTCTAGATACTCAAGCATAGTCCTCAAGATATATGATAATATATAGAACCCAGATCCTAACACTACGACAGTTTTGGAGCCATCAGTTACGAGTCTAAAAACGGTAAGCTCGGGTTCAGCATTGGTGTCAAGCCAACAGTCAGCCTCATACGAAGCATACGAACAATCTTGTAACTTTCAAAAATTTTCTCTTTACTGATATCTCATATATTTCGATTGACTTCGGTTAAATTGGTAGATACGTATGTACATATGTTCATATGTATGCAAATAGTAAATACATATACAATTTACTTATGTATGTGGCAGTACCATCTAAAGCTTTCAGCCAAACTGTAGTTTATTTTTTTCTTAATACATTTATAACAAACACTGATTAACTTTTCCTAAGAAATCGCATTGCATTTGTTATTGTTTTTTTTTTTAATTTTCCAAATTCGAAAGAATTTTTATATGGATAAAAACAAAAATGTGGCGCCATCTGCGTTATGTTCACATATTCCAGTGAAATGGAAAGCAAGTTCTGTATAAAAACCAGTAAAGAGGAGACTAATGTCGAATGTTGTTGATGTAGGACGGACGGCAAGCGATAAGTGTGGTCAGTAGCATGCGACATGCGACATATGAACGATAATATTAAAGAAAGGCCAAAACATAGTATTTTATGTAGTGACATACATATGTATTTACATACACACATTTGTAAACAAAAGTGTATGTATGTACATCTGTATGCCGTACGTGATAAGTCCGCTCTGGGCTGGTTAAAGCTTGGATCTTTTCGATAAAGTTTTCATAACATTTTGGGCGTAAGCCGAAATTCAAGTTCAAGTGAAATTGTGACTTAATTTGAGTAGTGGATGTGAAGTGAATTTTAATTGTTTTTATACTTATCAGCTGGAAGCGTCACACATAATACATGCATAAGTACCTACCCACTAGCTTTTGTCCGCTGTTCCGTCCGCGTTAAGTTCGGTTAAGCGTTATGATTTCAAATGCAACAAAAAATAAAATAAATTACATAAATAATATAATTATCATAAAAAAGGGGGTTATTGTTTCGAGGTTCTTGAACAATGGACAATGGGCCGTATGACTAAAAACTACTCGATTGTTTCAAATAAATTGAATTTAATAATCAGCACTCTTTACTTCATACACTGAAAATAAAATCTGCGTAAATATAACGAAAACTTGCGTAAATCTTACGAATTTTTTTTGTCATTTTGAGCCACGAAAGTTTTCGTTGATTGTACAAAACCGTTTTCGTACATACTACGAAAATATGAGGCATCAGACTTTTAGTACATTTTACGAATGTATTCGTACTATTTACTAAAGAATTTAGTACTATTTACTAAAGAATTTCGTACTATTTACTAAAAAAATTCGTACTATTTCTTTATTTTTTTTACGAAATTTTTGTAAAATGCACAGAAATAATTCGTATATTTAACAAAATTACTTTCGTAAAATCTGCGCTTGTTTCGTAGCAAAATCCTTTCATTCTCCACACTGTAAAAAACATATTACGAATTATAACACAACACTTTTATTTTGTTTTTATCGTTAATTTTAGGCGTTTTTTGTTTAACAAAACGTTTTGCAAAAACGCTTAACATTATTGGTTATAATAATGAAAGTGTTGTGCTATAATTTTAGTAATGTTTTTTTATAGTGTTAATAATAAAAGCAATTATACGTTCTACGAAAGAAGAAGAATTTTCTGACTACACTGTAGTTTAGAATTTAAAAAAAAAGAGTTATTTTACCTATAATAAAACTTAAGTATTTTATTTATATGCATACGAATAGGTTCTATACTACATATTTTTATTGCTTAGGCTTCATTCAATAAAGTATAATGATGAAAAGTGTTAAATTATGAGTCTCAACAAAACTAAATATAATAAGATATAAAATACGAAAGAATATAAAAAATACTGGTTTTACTTTCTTAAATTACAATATTTTTATGTAGAGCCACTTGACAGATTCGCAGCTTCATCGATGTTTGTTTCGTTGACGACTATAAATTAAAGGAAAATTATAAGGCGCCTGAAAAGCAAGTTTCAGTGAAAAGTCATACATGTACTTACTTTTAATTACAACAAGTAGTGCTCCTGGCTTAGGCTTGCCGTTGAATGCTAAAAACATTGTATGCTTAAAAGCATAGTATATCCATAACTTTAATATTTAATTTTGTATTGTTTTTTATCCAGCAAATCCCTCTTTAAAACGATTAAAAAAATATAATACGTTTCACAGCAGCCAACAATTAATTCCGCAATGACACGCGATACAAAAAATATGATGAAATATTAAACTGCCGGTAATTGGGTATATTGTACGAAAATATTCGTATGTTGTACAAATTTAAAAAAAATGTTTCTGCATTAGTACTTTGTACGAAAGTATTAACTAAGTTGTACGAATACAGAATTGTAGATTTCGTAAATTTAAACCCATACGTAAATATTACGAATGCCTTCTTACAACATACAAAATTATTCGTACAGAGATTTGTTCAGTGCTTTACGAATGTGTTTCGTAAAATAAACGTAAGATTTCGTAAATTGTACTGAAAAAATGCCTTACGAAAGTCCTTTCGTTATATTTTTACAAAAAACAACACTTTTACGAAATTTTATTTTCAGTGTATCAATATCTTATTGGTATATCTAATTTACCGTTTCGTAAAGGCGTAAGATAATTTCACTTTGCAAACTGCTTTCGAAATAAAAAAGCTTTTTTCAACCTGCTTCGTTTAACATCCATATTTTTAAACTAAAGCCCTCTTAAACATTTTTGTTTGACTTTACATAATTTTTTTAATATTTAAGTTTATTTATTGATAGCATTTGATTAGAATTTTTAGAATTCTTTAACAATATTTTCGAAAAAAAGCTTTCTAATACACATTTATTTTGACATCCGTATTGTAATACATACTTTATTTAACTTGTGATAATATGGTATTTGACTATCTAACAGTTGGCAACCCTTTTCAAAATAAAGCCTTCTTAAAGCTCATTACTTTGCCACCCACATTGTAATACTTAATTCAACTTATTTATAAAATTGAAATTAACTTTTAAAATATGGGACAATCCTGTTAAAAATATTTTCGCCATAAAGCTTTCTTAAATCTTGTTCCTTTGGCGTCCATGTTGCAAAATTCGATGAACTCATAGTTTAATGGAGAATTTAGCTTTTTCAGCAGGTGGCATCCCTTTTCAAAAAATATGCTATACCTTAATACAGGTCATTAGTTATCTGCATGATAAATTTTATACAAAGAAAGACCAACAAACATACTTACACACACTCACGAACTTTCACATTATAATATTAGTACAATCTCATTTAATTTGACAATTATGTTCCAAAACTTGTGGCAACCCTCGACAAAAATATTTTCCAAATGGATACAACTTTCATAACACCTCTCTAGTTTGATATCCACATTAGAATATTTCATTTAACTTGTTAATTAAGCTAATTTCGAATATTTGAACAAGAGGCAGCTCCCCAATATTAAAATATTTCGTTTAACTAAATTAAAAACAAGTTATTTTTAAGCAAAAAACAAAACCGACTTCAATTCTCATATAAAAATTTAAGATTATCGTTAATTTCTTCATGATCCGATGATCGGATTTAAACCAAATTAATATGGAAACAGCTGTGAGGTAACAACTTTCCTTTAAAAACAAATATGGAAATCGTTTGACGTGGTCCATAAAATAAACATAAAAAAAAATATATTCCGACGAATTGATTCCTTTTTGAGATGTCGGTTAAAAAATGGTTTAGAAATAAATCGCTTTTAGCTCTTTTCCTTTGATGCCCACATTGCTCTGATACTTTATTTAACTTATTAATTAATCGATTTTAACTTTCTAATAACAGCACTTTGTATGAATTCGCCTTGTCCAATCTCTTGTCTAGCCACAGAGAGATGTTTTTCGTGGCACGCGAAAAAATTTCCAAAGACCTGGACCAATGCGAATGGTAGGTTAATTTAACTTGAAAAACTTTATAATATAAAATTAAGTATTTAGCTAGTGAACGTGCATGGCGTTAAAACGCCCAAAATTGAGGTGCAAAAGGAATCCCTCATTTTAGTTTGATCCAAGTAGGAAAATAACCTCAAACTACCCAAGCGACTAATGTGACAAACAATTTTTCGTATAGAACTTTTCTTCCCAAATCTTTTGCCAGATTAGGATATCCAATTCAGTTTCAAATCGGGTTCCCTGCATGCCAGGAAGTAATTTCCAGAACAGTCGCTTCATAATATTACGAAATTTTAAATGATTGTAGGGAAATACATGGAAGAGAGTTATATGTATACCTTTTTCGGGTAGGTGGACCAGGGAATGATCCATTCGAAAAAATCATATTTACAGTCCGAATAAGTACACGTATTACAGATAAGAAAAAAATAAATCAAACTACCGAGAATGCGAAAGTTACCACTACTATTAACTAAGAGCTTCCGATGCAGTGCGAGGAAGCAATAACCCAAAAAGACTTTTAAGGCGCACAGAAGCACGCCGGGTGTCTACTAGTTAGCAGTACTGTCCGAAACGCTTGACCACTCCACAAATATACATATACATACTCAATATCAGCAACTAGCAAATGTTGTAAGTCTCACGCGTCATTTCACTGAAAATGAAAACCAAAATGAGGCAAAAAAGAGTGCGTCGAACCAAAGCTAATGAAATTTTATCATTAGTCAAGGAAGGGATGAGTAGATAGATATTGGTTGAGTGCTATCAGCGGGGGTTTGTGCAAATAGGATTAGCAGAGGACGACGTAAGTTCATTAGATGTAGCACAAAAACAATAACAACTAATGTGCTGGCAGCGATGTGTGTAAATAAAAATCGTGTCTTTGCTGCAAGAGTGGCATAATCCAAAAAATTAATTTTTTCAAGTTAAGTATGCAGAAATGGCCGGCACCACCTCGTCTGATATGTTGTGTAAAAACTGCATAGCTGCACTCAATTAACAGTAGCTCATTAGAAGAAAATACTATGTCTTAATTTTTACTAGGAAGCGTACGTAAACTGTAAACTTTAAAGCCGTTTTTCCCGAGTTTTTTATTTTCTGGTTTATGATATTCTTGCAGCAAAGGTACGATAATGTTTGTATATTTTCAATAGCACTTCTTTGCGACTTCTCGCACACTTTTCTCATATTGTGGTCAAGCAAAAATCAATGATTATGAGGCAATGTCAAATAAAAGCAGGCACTCACACATATATGTATACAAAAACAATTCCGTTCAGTCAATGACAACGCACATTGACAACAGATGATAACAACAACGGCAATGTGGCAAAAAATAGTTCGATGATTAAGAATATTAATACACATTTAGCACATACATACACACAAACAAAGCTGCTGGCAGCAAGCAAAGTGGGTAGAAAGGATAATGAACTGTCATAAATGTGTAGAAAGGCACAAGTGCTTCTGTTGCATATATGTACATAATAGGGATGCCAATCCCGGGGTCCCGGGATCCCGGTGTTTTTGACGTTCCGGAAATCCGGGATTTGCTTGCATTAATCCCGGGATCCCGAAAATTTTGAAATATCGAATTGATAGTAAGAATTTGTTTATGAATTTTGAAGTATGATTTTTGGAAAATGCCGTTTTGACTGCAATTAACAAAAAGCTTGAAACTGTACTTTTAAATTGCAGTCTGAGCCTTTTTTGAAGAAGATTTCAATGAATTTACTCATAGCGTCGCTAACGTAAACGAAACAGAGAGTTTTAAGGAAAAGTTAGATAATTTGTTAGATCAATCTACTCAAAACTTCCTCAAATCGAAAAACTTATAATTTGGCCGACGTGCTGGTAAAAGAAGTTCAAATATTTTATAATGGAGGAGATAGGGGTCATTATCTTCAAATGGATTATGTCTACCTTTTGACAGTTCAGCCTAAAAGTGTTGATGCCGAAATATGTTTTTCATCAGTAGGTTTTGTATGTAAAAACTGCAGGTCAAGCTTAGAAGACTCCGCTTTGAATGCTTTGCATTAATAACAACACCGGCAAAAAAAAGGGGTGTGTGTTTTTAACCAGACCCAACTACCAACAGGTATTTCGACCCGCTGAATCCGATTCTGAGATCCGTTTGACTCGTACACCCTCAAAACTTCTAGTAAAAAAAATGGTAAAAAATTCTCCATTCGCCATTTCTTTGTAGAGAAGAATAAACATGTTTAGAGAAATTGTTTTTGTATATTTTTGTTTTATGTTTTTTTTTATTAATCGTCACTTTCAAAAGAACCTGGTATTTACATTATTATTTGTGATGTATACGTTCCTCAATCACATGGTATTTTAAATACAATTATAAAAATTGTTTACTTTAAAATTTGTCTGATTTAATAAATATCGCTAGCGTAGAGTGCAAAGTTGCTAAGTCCCAATTTAAAAATTGTACAGGAGAGGAAAAAACTTCGTATAGCCATTTTCTTCAAGTATTTCGCAAAACTTTGAGTACAACATTTTGCCTGTTTAAAGCAAAGCAAACTCCATACATGAAGCTTTTTCGGCCTAAGCAAATTTTCCTTTCATTGAATATAAACGAGAAAACAAAAAACAAGGACCTTTACCCTTTTCGAAACGACGCAATTTTAATTTATCTAGCCTCCTATATCAAAATATGATTTTTCATTAAAAGTGACGTTAGCAACTTTTCACTCTAAGCTAGCGATATATGAGTTTTACAATCAGTTTATCGTAAATTTTAAATAGTTTTATTTAATGGTATGTTTAAATGCTTTCAGATATTGAATTTTTACTCATATTCATAAAATTTATGACTCAATTTGAATCCCGGGATAAATCCCGGGATCCCGGGACCCCGGGATTACCTAAAAAATATCCCGAAATCCCGGGATCCCAATTTTCCTGATATTTTGACATCCCTAGTACATATGTATTAATTGTCTTATAACGGGTGATTTTTTAAGAGCTTGATAACTTTTTTTAAAAAAAAAACGCATAAAATTTGCAAAATCTCATCGGTTCTTTATTTGA